>NC_088235.1:20479142-20774142 GCF_036934945.1 Oncorhynchus masou masou | reverse complement strand
CAAACATACAATTAACAACAATGTCAAATACAGGTAGCCTAGTCATATAATTAACATCCAATCACATTAACCGTTACTCTCTCGCAGGAATTCCACTAACGGTCCGTATGTAGCCAAACGTAGCTGCTGCTCATATTGGTATCTGTATTGATGGTGCAAAATCCATGGCAGGGAGACATAGTGGAGTGGTAACACGCATGCAAGCAGTTGCTCCCGACACCACTTGGGTACACTGCAGCATCCCCGAGAGGCTCTTGCTGCCAAGGGAATGCCTGACTGCTTTCAGACGATTTGGACAATACAGTGAAAATAGTTAACTTTGTTAAAGCAAGGCCCCTGAACTCTTGTGTATTTTCTGCACAGTACAATGATATGGGCAGTGACCATGTAACGCTTTTACAACATACTGTTTACGAGAGTTCAGGAGCCTTGCTTTAACAAAGTGTGCTGGTTATCTAGGGGCAAAGTATTGACACGTTTGTTTTTTTATTGAGAGACGAGCTTAAAGTTTTCTTTACTGACCATAATTTCCACTTGTCTGACCGCTTCCACACAAACAACTAGATTCGTTATCCTTTACAATCCAAGATGGCGTAGCAGTCAGACGTCTTTGTCCTGTCGTGTCCCTTGTATATATCGTTTTACATCTTTTTCGACGCATATTTTGCTAAACCTCAACATCTAAATACTCTCCTGCAACCCGCCTCACCCAATGTGGCGTGGATCTGCTTTTTTTTCCTAAAGTATTTATATTTACTTCGGTTCTGGAATCCCTCAACAGAAGCTAGCCAGCTAACTACCAGCTATCAGTCAGCAAACCATTGCCAGCGGTCATCAGCTAACCTTCAGCTCGGAAAGCTCTCGCCAGTTCGAGCAACGTG
The DNA here is from genome assembly GCF_036934945.1 of Oncorhynchus masou masou. NCBI lineage: Eukaryota > Metazoa > Chordata > Actinopteri > Salmoniformes > Salmonidae > Oncorhynchus > Oncorhynchus masou. The sequence continues at coordinate 20,773,261 of NC_088235.1, read as the reverse complement.
ACTCTAACCAGAGCATAACGGACCTGTTATTTTTATCCCTGGATTCCTACCGCAAACTGAACATTTTCATCTGGATCTTCACAACTAGCTAACCCCAATCCCGGATGACTACTCCTGGCTAACGTTTCCATCGCAGAGCAAGCACAAATTAGCTTGGAGCTAGCTCGCCTAGGGCTCCTGTGCTACCACCGAAGTATACCCCTGGGCTACCACCGAAGTATACTCCTGGGCTACAATATCCGGACCCCTTCTACAGCCGGTACGGGACATGGAACCCCGCAGATCCCCTAAGACTGGAATCTGCCGAAGGACTCCCAACAGGCCCCTCAGGAGCGACGCCCGCTGAAGGCCCATTATGCTAACCAGCTAGGCCTGCTACCTAAAGCTACTTGGAACCCTACTAATTCCACGACTGGTCTATCAACGTCATCGCACGAAGAGGCAAAAACAGACTTACCCCCATCGCGACGACCCCCAAAGGCTAACTTTCTAGCCCGTGCTATCTGCTTGCTTGCTAACCCGGTCGGCTAACTGCTAGCCCTTGCTAACTGCTTGCTTGCTAACCCTGTTTGCTAACCTCTAGCCCCTGCTAACTGCTTGCTAACCCGGCCTACTAACTGCTAGCTTGCCCTGGTCTACTAACTGCTAGCTTCCGGCCCCGGGCCTGCTAACGGCTAGCTTACCTGCCCGGTCTGTAACTGCTAGCCCATGCTAACTGCTTGCTTCCTAACCCGGCCTGCTACCTGCTAGCTTGCCCCGGTCTACTAGCTGCTAGCTTGTTTAGCCCCGGCCTACTAAATGTTAGCTTGTTAGCATCGGCCTGCTAACTGTCTGAATCGCTGTGTCCCCAGCCAGCCCAACCACTCACTGGACCCATATGTTCACTTGGCTACACATGCCTCTCTCTAATATAAATATGCCTTGTCCATTACTGTCCTGGTTAGTGATTACAGTCTTATTTCACTGTAGAGCCTCTAGCCCTTCTCAATATGCCTTAACCAACCATGTTGTTCCACCTCCTACATATGCAATGACATCACCTGGTTTAAACATCTCTAGAGACTATATCTCTCTTCATTTCTCAATGCTTAGGTTTACATCCAATGTACTCACATCCTACCTTACCTTTGTCTGTACACTATGCCTTGAATCTATGCTATCGTGCCCAGAAACCTGCTTCTTTTACTCTCTGTTCTGAACATGCTAGACGGCCAGTTCGTATAGTCTTTAGCCGTACCCTTATCCTACTTCTCCTCTGTTCCTCTGGTGATGTGGATGTTAATCCAGGTCCTGCAGTGCCTAGCTCCACTCTCACCCCACAGGGGCTCTCATTTGTTGACTTCTGTAAACGGAAAAGCCTTGGTTTCATGCATGTTAACATTAGAAGCCTCCTCCCTCAGTTTGTTTTACTCACTGCTTTAGCACACTCTGCCAACCCAGATGTCTGAATCCTGGCTTAGGAAAACCACCAAAAACCTTGAAATTTCCATTCCTAACTATAACGTTTTCCACCAAGATAGAACTGCCAAAGGGGGCGGTGTTGCAATCTACTGCAGAGATAGCCTGCAGAGTTCTGTATTATTATCTAAGTCTGTACCCAAACAATTTGAGCTTCTACTTCTAAAAATTCACCTTTCCAGAAACAAGTCTCTCACTGTTGCCGCTTGCTATAGATCTCCCTCTGCCCCCAGCTGTGCCCTCGATACCATATGTAAATTGATTGCCCCCCATCTATCTTCTGAGATCATGCTACTAGGTGACCTAAACTGGGACATGCTTAACACCCCGTCCATCCTACAAATTAAGCTTGATGCCCTCAATCTCACACAAATTATCAATGAGCCTACTAGGTACAACCCCAAATCAGTAAACACGGGCACCCTCATAGATGTCATCCTAACTAACTCGCCCTCCAAATACACCTCTGCTGTTTTCAATCAAGATCTCAGCAATCACTGCCTCATTGCCTGCATCCGTAATGGGTCTGCAACCAAACGACCACCCCTCATCACTTTCAAACGCTCCCTGAAACATTTCTGCGAGCAGGCCTTTCTAATCGACCTGGCCAGGGTATCCTGGAATGACATTGACCTCATCCTGTCGGTAGATGATGCCTGGCTATTCTGTAAAAGTGCTTTCCGCACCATCTTAAATAAGCATGCCCCTCTCAAAAAATGTAGAACTAGGAATAGATATAGTCCTTGGTTCACTCCAGACCTGTCTGCCCTTGACCAGCACAAAAACTTCCTGTGGCATTCTGCATTAGCATCGAATAGCCCCCGTGATATGCAGCTGTTCAGGGAAGTTAGGAACAAATATACACAGGCAGATAGAAAAACTAAGGGAAGCTTTTTCAAACAGAAATTTGTACTAACTCAAAAATGTTCTGGGACACTGTAAAGTCCATGGAGAATAAGAGCACCTCCTCCCAGCTGCCCACTGCTCTGAGGCTAGGAAACACTGTCACCACCGATAAATCCACTATAATTGAGAATTTCAATAAGCATTTCTCTACGGCTGGCCATGGTCATGGGTGCACCTCAGCTACGCTCAAGGTTCTAAACAACATCATAACCGCTATCGATAAGAGACATTACTGTGCCGCCGTTTTCATCGACCTGGCCAAGGCTTTCGACTCTGTCAATCACAACATTCTTATTGGCAGAGTCGACAGCCTTGGTTTCTCAAATGATTGCCCCGACTGGTTTACCAACTACTTCTCTGATAGAGGTCAGTGTGTCAAATCGGATGGACTGTTGTCCGGTCCTCTGACAGTCTCTATGGGTGTGCCACAGGGTTCAGTTCTCGGGCCGACTCTCTTTTCTGTATACATCAATGATGTTGCTCTTGCTGCTGGTGATTCTCTGATCCACCTCTACGCAGACGACACCATTCTGTATACTTCTGGCCCCTCCTTGGACACTGTGTTAACTAACCTCCAGATGAGCTTTAATGCCATACAACTCTCCTTCCGTGGCCTCCAACTGCTGTTAAACGCACGTAAAACTAAATGCATGCTATTCAATCGATCACTGCCCGCACCTGCCCGCCCGTCCAGCATCACTACTCTGGACGGCTAGGTCGCAGTTGCAAATGAGAACTTGTTCTCAACTAGCCTACCTGGTTAAATAAAGGTTAAATAAATAGAAAATACCCTAGATCTAGTAGGGGACCCTCAAAATGGAAGGTTGAAACAATTTAATCTATTTTCCCACATCCATAATATGTATGGACTTATTTTTCTCTGCAGCATCCGTTGAACTTCTATGTTCTTGGCTTGCTCCTCACACGTCCATGTTTTACTTTGTCACACAGCAACCTCCTACTGAGTGGGGCCAAGTCACAGTGCCCTCTACCAAGCTAGGAGCTGGCACAGAAACCACCGCCCACAGGCAACACCCCCCCCCTTCTCCCTCCTCTCTCCTCTCTGGGGAATGTCCCTCCACCTTCTGTCTACTCTGATTCACTCAACACACACGATTGATCACTGAGACTTAATGCTCTGTCTCACTGATGTCCAACACTGTGATAATGAGGATATGCTTTCAACAAAAAAGTTTTGTACATGAATAAACTATTTTGATTGTCTCTACTGATAACGGTGCTAGATATTCAAGTGATTATGAGTCGAGTAGTGTACTATGATCCCTGGAAATGAGCTGCATTCGAAAGAGGATCCTTTGCTCAAAAGGACAAGATGAAAATCTCTATTTCTAATCTGGATAATACATCTTGGGAAGTTACAGATAATCACTCAGCAAAGACCATCCTGTTGATTCCTTTTATTGAACACAGACAGTACAGACATCCTGTTTAAGGTTCAAGATGTCCCCAATATCGTCATGGAGAGGGGCTTTATTCAGGGCACATTTTAAGCATTTGGTGGCCTATTATTTAAACAGATATATTGTTCCTTTCTGCATCTGCTCCGTCAGCCTTTCTGGCCAGAAGGTTGGGGTAGCACGAGGGCCATGGTGTTCTGTGGTTGTCAATCAGGGACAGTTTGTTTTCAGCGGTGTCAGGATAGTAACATTCTTCCAGGGAGTCCCTTAACCATAGTCTACTGGCAGAGAGACAAACACTTTGTGACAGTCATTTATGGCCAACTAGTGAACGCCATCTGTCAGACACTGTGGGAGGACATTACTGCTCACAGAAAGGATAGCTTGACTTCTCTCTCTTCAGTATTTACACATAACTGACACCAAAGCCGACTTGAATGTTGTGTTGGATGTGTTTAAACAGTCTGCTATTTTAGCATATGCGTAGTTGACTGGTTCCATGGACTTGAGTGAGACGATCTCCCAATTTTGCAGTTGAAAAAGTCTCAGACATCTGGCATAATATGCTATTTCACTGTGAAGGTAGCTACCAATCATTCCAGATGTACCAATACCTTTAATCATCAACATAATTCTCATAATCACATAAATGCAAGTGATGCTGACACCCAGAATGACTATATTAGCTCATGTGTAAAAATCACCTACTCCTACAGTACGGCAGTAGTTTATGTAGCGTTACATTGTTGATTAGTTACATGAGTTACATTGTTGATGAGCTACATGAGTTATATTGTTGATGAGTCACATGTATTACATTAATTATTAGCTACATGAGTAACATGGTTGATAAGTTACATTGTTGATGAGCTACATGAGTTATATTGTTGATGCGTTACATGTATTACTGTCACGTTCTGACCTATATTTCCTTTGTTTTGTCATTATTTAGTATGGTCAGGGCGTGAGTTTGGGTGGGCAGTCTATGTTTGTTTTTCTATGATTTGGGTATTTCTATGTTTCGGCCTAGTATGGTTCTCAATCAGAGGCAGGTGTCATTAGTTGTCTCTGATTAAGAATCATACTTAGGTAGCCTGGGTTTCACTGTGTGTTTGTGGGTGATTGTTCCTGTCTCTATGTTTGTTTTCACCAGATAGGCTGTTTAGGTTTTCTCATGTTTATTGTTTTGTTAGTTTATTCATGTATAGTTTTCTTTATTAAAGAACCATGAAAAGAAACCACGCTGCATTTTGGTCCGCCTCTCCTTCAACTCAAGAGAACCGTTACAATTACATTATTGATTAGCTACATGAGTAACATGGTTGATGAGTTACATTGTTGATGAGCTACATGAGTTAAATTGTTTATGAGCTACATGAGTTATATTGTTGATGAGTTACATGAGTTACATTGTTGATGAGTTACATGTACTATATTATTGATTAACTACATGTATTACATTATTGATTAGCTACATGAGTTACATTGTTGATGAGCTATATGAGTAACATTGTTGATGAGCTACATGAGTTACATTGTTGATGAGCTATATGAGTTACATTGTTGATGAGCTATATGAGTTACATTGTTGATGAGCTACATGAGTTACATTGTTGATGAGCTACTTAAGCTACATTGTTGTTGAGTTACATGAGCTATATTGTTGATGAGTTACAATATTGATGAGTTCCATGTATTACATTATACATTAGCTACATGAGTTACATGGTTGATGAGTTATATTGTTGACGTGTTACATGAGTTACATTGTTGATGAGCTGCATGAGTTACATTATTGATGAGCTGCATGAGTTACATTGTTGATGAGCTACATGAGTTACATTGTTGATGAGCTGACATGAGTTAATTGTTGATGCTGACAGGCTCTGAGAGAATTAAAAATAACTATATGAGACAATGATCATGTCTCATATAGTTTAAACAGTCTGCTATTTTAGCATATGCCTAGTTGACTGGTTCCATGGACTTGAGTGAAATAAACAATGAAACTCTTTTTTCCTTTTACAAATCCTCTAAATTGTGAAAACAAGATATTATGACCAACCCAACAATTGAAAAAGCATAGAACACATTTCTTAGGTCCATTTCCCCTCCAAACAAACCTGGACAAAGGGAAACGTCAACATTACCCCGAACTGTACAATTAACATGCAAATGAGCTCCGATACTAATGGCTGTGGCAAAATGAATTTATGATGAAAATCTGCTTTCTGTTTTGGCTACATGTCTATGAAATCAGCTGATGACAGGCCCAGGGGCATTCCCCCGGGGCGGCGAGACAATGGATGCTGCATCTGCAACCTAATTCAGACCCCTGAGAGACCCAGAGCGCACAGGAACTGGCAGACATAATGAACAGCAGACCCCAGACATTCAACTGAGGGGGCAGCAGCTCCTATGATGTAGCCAATGCCCCTTACTCACATGAGGGGGCTGCAGCTTCTCTGATGCAGCCAATGCCCCTTATTCAACTGAAGGGGCAGCAGCTCCTCTGATGCAGCCAATGTCCCTTATTCAACATAAATGTATTTTCAATTGCAGCCACAGTGTTGCCCTGCACAAGCCCTGCATTAACAGTGAGCTTTTAGCTTTGACAGTGAGCTTTCAGCAGCACTGTTAACATGCATATCTATTGGGTGGGATCTTTGAGGGGAATCTGAGTTTAACAAGGCAACTCTCAAAGTGTTTCATGTTAGTGTTTAGTGTTTCCAGCAAACAGGTGTGTCCACTGAAGATGACTGGACATTTGTCACTGCTGAAAAGAAGGGGAATAGTTAGCATGTCGTCTTTTGATTTAAAGCATTCAAGAAATTACTTGGGAGCATGAAAGTCTTCCTCATTGGTTCTTTAGTGACCCTTATGTGGTTGTAAGACTTTTTAGTCTCTCAATCCATCTGGTTCTGAATAAGCACCAATAGAATAGCTTGTGTTGTGCAGTGATTCTCTATTTGTCTCACTCTGTCAGCCAGAGAATGGTAGGCCTAAGAAAATAATATCTACTGGCCTCATATACAGCTCCTGTGTTATTTTTTGTCCAACCTGCATAGTCAAATCAAATCAAAGTGTATTTGTCACATGCGCCGAATACAACCCCTTACAGTGAAATGCTTACTTACAAGCCCTTAACCAACAAAAAGTGTAGAGAAAGTATTTACTAAAATAAACTGAAGTAAAAAAATAAATAAAATAAAAACATTTAAATATGAAAAATAGAATAATAACAATTAGTTCATTAAGGAGCAACAATAAAATAACAGTAGCGAGGCTATATACAGAGGGTACTGGTACAGAGTGCGGGGGCACCGGTTAGTCGAGGTAATTGAAGTAATATGTACATGTAGGTAGAGGTAAAGTGACTATGCATGGATAATAAACAGAGAGTAGCAGCAGTGTAATAATGGGGGTAGGGGACAATGCAAATAGTCTGGGTAGCCATTGATTAGATGTTCAGGAGTCTTATGGCTTGGGGGTAGAAGCTGTTAAGAAGCCTTTTGGACCTACACTTGGCACTCCGGTACCATTTGCCGTGCGGTAGCAGAGAGAACAGTCTATAACTAGGGTGGCTGGAGTCTTTGCCAATTTCTTGGGCCTTCTGCGGATAGATAGATAACAGTCCAAGTATGTTAAGATGATAAATATGTTTATATTTTAATATAATAAATAATAATATATCCCATTTAGCAGACGCTTTTGTCCAAAGCGACTATTTTGGGTGGCCCCAGCGGGAATGAACCCACGACGCTTGGCGTTTGCTCTTGAGCCACACAGGACCCTAGAGAATTTTGACATGATTGTTTCTTTTTCCAACTGTTTGTTCTTATTGGTAATCCAAATATGTTGGTAGCTTGAGGGTTACGCATCACATCTGGGTCTGAGTGAAAGTTGACTCCAGGTAGTTGCATCTCAAGGGTAATCCCACAATATGTGTCACGCCCTGACCTTAGAAAGCCTATTTATTTCTCTATTTGATTCGGTCAAGGTGTGATTTGGGTGGGCATTCTAGTTTTCTATTTCTTTGTTGGCAGGGTATGGTTCCCAATCAGAGGCAGTTGTCTATCGTTGTCTCTGGTTGGGAATCATACTTAGGCAGCCTGTTTTTCACCTGAGTTTGTGGGATCTTGTTTTTGCACAGTAGCTGTATAGCCCTGCAAAATGTTACATTCTTTTATCTTTTGCTGTTTTTGTCAGTGTTTCAGTATTAAATATCATGAACACTTTCCACGCTGCGCTTTGGTCTCATTCATTCAACGACGGACGTAACAATATGTTTGAAATGTATCCATGATTAAATTCTTTATTATATACAGTACAATGGTCAGATTATCCATATGAGTCCAATATATTTTCTGGAAACATTTACAAAATGTGCATGCACGTGAACTCACAATTTGGAGAACAGGCAATGTTACTACTTATAGTGCAGTAATGATGGTAGAACGGCACATATTATGAACTACATCATAAAGTATGTCTAGAAAAGTATAGCAGGCATATAGTATCAATGGATATCATTAATATCACCATTTTAAGCAGCATGTGCAGAGGTAAGTACATTTTAAGCACATTTTGCTGGCACATTTTTCTCACACAACTGGACTGTCAATGCTCTTATACTGCATGATAATTGACCACATTTCATGATAATTAGGCAGTATTCTTCTCTGGCACAATCTTTAGAACAAAATATTTTAACGCTTCTTCTTGATGGGAAATTGCAACCGTCGATATAAACCCCATCTGACATGGACAGTCTAACCGTAACTGTTTGTATCCTTAAGACAAAATGTCAAAATTAAAAAACTCCCCCTTTCACTCTCCCAACCTACAGCACTACGAGGAAAGAATTTGGGCTTTCCAATGACAAGGTTACAAAAGAATTACTGGCTCATTTACATGCTTGAAGAATGGCAACTGAATGCATAATCTTTTGCGTATATGATCCTGTAATCCCAACCAGTCTTCTGATGTGTTTCGTTCCCCTTTCCCCCAGGAACAATTAACTTGTAATCTCCACAAACACATTCTGTTTAGAACTATCTGATCTGCAATGCGCCGGTGAAAGGACTCAAGGGACATGCCAAAGCATTTTCTGATCCCATGGAGGTTCATGTAGCATTTGTTTCAGGACACAACAGTTCGATAGCATCCCATCGAATTATGAAATAATTTATTAAGCACATTGTATGATCAGAAATATGTCGTATTACTAATGTATTTGTTTAAACTATACAGATGTAGGATCTTAATTTGATCACTCTTTGGTTACTGAGAATGTTCCTGCACTGCAGGAATTCCTAACTTGTAGTGTATTCTAGTTTTAAAAAGGCTTCCAAAGTTTGTAATTTCCACTTTGAAAATTCAGACTTGATTTGACCTAACAAAAAATGTGTCAACCCAAACAATGAGATCCATTTATTATATTCCACAAAACTCAACATGCAAAGTGTTGGTCCCATGTTTTAAGAGGTTAAATAAAATATCCCAGAAATGTTCCATTTGCACGAAATGCTTGTTTCTCTCAAATGTTGTGCAAAATGTTGTTAGTGTGAGCATATGTCAGGTGTGAGCACACCTGACAGGTGTGGCATATCAAGAAACTGATTAAAAAGCATGATCATTACACAGGTTCACCTTGTGCTGGGGACAATAAAAGACCACTCATTTTAGAGAATTTGGCAGTACGTCCAGCTGGCCTCACAACTGCAGACCACGTGTAACCACACCAGCTCAGGACCTCCACATCCAGCTTCTTCATCTGCAGAATCGTCTGAGACCAGCCACCCAGGACGCTAATGAAACTGAGGAGTATTTCTGTCTGTAATAAAGCCCTTTTGTGGGAAGAACTCATTCTGATTTGCTGGGCCTGGCTCCCCAGTGGGTGGGCCTGGCTCCCAAGTGGGTGGGCCTGGCTCCCAAGTGGGTGGGCCTATGCCCTCCCGGGGCCCATCCATGGCTGCACCCTTGCCCAGTCACTGGATATCCATAGAGTAATGTCTAATGGATTTCTTTAAATTTAGTGATTTTCTTAAATGAACTGAAATTGTTGAGTTATGGTTATATTAATACTTTCCCTAACATCAACCGTTGGAAATGTGGGTGGTGTTGGCTAGTTCAGGATACATGCCATTCCAATGTTGACAAGTTGGAGACATTATTTTGGGAAAGTTAAGCCTAAAATGTAGGTCTATTGTGCATTATTCTTCATTATCTGGTGTTTAGATCAATGCTCTCTCTTAACATTTCTGTCGACACAAAAAAATCACTATATAATGCAAGCATGAGGATTTTGTATAATTCATTCTATAAAAATGTTTTATCTATATAGGCTACATACAGTATACATAGATCAATGTCTATAATGGCTCAAATGTGGATTCTGATGGGATCAATAAACTTATGCTGGTCAGATCTAATAAGATGCTTGTGTTTTTCTTAATTATGTTACGATAAGTATTACATCTTAGATATATATGATATATATATATATATATGGTAGAAAACTCCAAAAGCATTCAAGGACTATACCCACACATTTTCTGCAGATACTGCCAGATAACCAACATTTCTACTGGTGTTAGTTGCTACAACAAATCTCTCCTAACCCCCATTGGGTGTAATGTGTATTCAGAACTACTTCTGCACCTGTGAAATGTAGTGGACGTTCATACAACACATTATAATAGGCCCACATGTAAACATTACTAACTGCACTGGATATTATATTGCCAACCTGAAAAACAAATACTTTGCTCTCACATCACCACAATGAATTAACAGAAACAAATAAAAGTTAGCAAGTATCTTACTTTGTTAAGCTGTCATTAGGCCTTCCTCTTACGTGGATCTAAAATATCTATAGACTGTCTACAAACATTTGATATAGTCTAGATAAGTTAGGTCTACATAGTCTACAAAATTATCAAAAAGTTACATTAAAATTCAGGCATTATTGACATACTGCATGATTCCATTCACTCAAGGCCTACATAGGCTACTAGATATAACCTATATTTAGACTTGGCTTTAAATCTATTAATAAATAGCCAAACCTATATGTAGACATGGCTTTAAATATATGAATAAATAAGCAACATATATGTAGACATGGCTTTAAATATATGAATAAATAACAAAACCTATATGTAGACATGGCTTTAAATATATGAATAAATAACCAAACGTATATTTAGACTTGGCTTTAAATATATGAATAAATAACCAAACGTATATTTAGACATGGCTTTAAATCTATGAATAAATAACCAAACCTATATTTAGACTTGGCTTTAAATCTATGAATAAATAAGCAACATATATTTAGATTTGTCTTTAAATCTATGAATAAATAGCCAGACGTATATTTAGATTTGAAATCTATGAATTAATAATCGACAGGAATAAATGTCCTTAATTGAGGCTATGTTAGATACATCCTGACATGGTATGGACAGGCAATGCAGCATGCATGGTTCATCATATCCGTTTTATTGACATTTCATCCAGGAACACTGGGCAATAATAAATATTTCATTAGTCATCAATACAAAAATAAAGACGTGGGGTCTCCGGACATAAAACATTCTTTCCAGCAAAACAATCATGCAGCCATGCTAAAGAAGTTCAACATATGGACAATAACGCCACCGCAAAACTAAAAGTATTTTCAGAATTCTATGGAGTCATCAAGAGCCATATTATTTCAACCTTTCCGAACTTAATATATAAAATATACAATTGTCATACACTGTAGAATGCGATTTCACCATCCTTGTTACAAGGAAAGGGCATTCTTCACTTTCACAAATGATGCCAAAACAAACATTACATTTGCATGTAACTTTTTTCACCCATTCAGACATCTCCAGCTTAATGCTCTCCAAACATGAGGTCACATTCAGACATCTCCAGCTTAATGCTCTCCAAACATGAGGTCACATTCAGACATTTCCAGCTTAATGCTCTCCAAACATGAGGTCACATTCAGACATTTCCAGCTTAATGCTCTCCAAACATAAGGTCACATTCAGACATCTCCAGCTTAATGCGTTAGGTTTTTTCACTGAGCGTCTTGTAAGAAACATATTTACATAGCGTGAATGCATCTCTGGTGACACCAAATAAACAGCTACATTTTTACCGTGAAAAAATTATTTTCACAGGGTCTTTGTTACGAGGAGGACTATTTAACGGTTCTCATACGCAAAACAAATAAACATACATACAATGCATGCATGGAGGTCATTTCTTCATGTCCAATTCATAATTTACTGTACATTTTGACACCATTCTGTATCGGTTGTCCCGAATTACTTCATCACATCCTTGTTTCCGCTTGCAAGTCTCGTCAGTCCCGCTGAACTGATAGGAATATGAGGGGGTGGAGGTACTTGGCATATGGGGCACGGGCATGGTAAACCTGCCCAGTGTTGGAAGCCGCTGCCGAGCTGAAGAGGGTGTGCAGGGGCACTCTTCATTAAGGAGTGAGGTGCTCGAATGGAGGTAAGTCCAGGTAAAGTGGTGGTGAGGGTAGAGGATGTGGACGAGGACAGCGCGCTCCCGAGCAGCGGATGCACCTGATGCGCCGGGTTGCCAGAGTGCCCGCTCACTGTCCCGCAGTGGAACGCAGAATGATGTCCGCCGTAGATTTCTCCAACCAGCCTTTTCATCTCGTCCATGGAGCTGTTGAGCATCAAGATGTAGTTTCTGGCAAGCAGGAGAGTGGCAATCTTCGACAGCTTTCTCACAGACGGACCGTGTGCGTAAGGCATAACTTCCCGGAGGCCGTCCATTGCCAGGTTCAAGTCGTGCATCCTCTTGCGTTCCCGCCCGTTGATTTTCAGCCTCAGATGCTGAATCTCTTGCTCTGTCACCTGCTTCTTGAGTTTGTACTTGCTCCCGCCAGATGACGTATTTTCCCCGTGCCTGGAAAGATGCTCGCTCGTCATCTTCTGGAGGAGTTCGTTCTGCGCCGAGGACACTGAATTGAGGTGGTCTCGGAGATACATTCCATCCATGTCTGGTGAGGAAGATCTGCTCGAGCTGGAGTCAGAATGCATTTTATTAGCTCGGTTTGGGTAGGAGGTCGCTGATTCCCTCTGTCTCTGCCTCTATTTTTAAATCACACTCGATCACTTGCTTCTGTCGTTTGAGTTTGGTCCTCTTTTTGAGATGGAGGTCTATGAGGGCATGAATGGACGCACTCGGCTTGTTGGCCGGATAACTGCGCGTAATCTTATCCCGCCGGTGCACCTCTTCTTGCTCTGTGGTGGGGTAAAAGACTGCTCCGAGTATTTATAGTGCGGTTGAGAAGGGGAACAAAAGGAACCCTCCTATTGATAATAATGGTCTTGTTAGGATGACGTCCCCATTATACAGGGCGGTGTGCTTTGACTGTCCCATTGACCAAAGTGACATCTATTCCTATTCATTCTAAAGCCACCGCGGGGGAAAACTTCAATCCTGGATAATCTGAAACTAAGACAATTTGTAAACACTCTGTTGCTTTCTAGAAATAATAACGGGTTAGTCTGAAATTATTGTTTCATCAGCTTCACTTTGTAATGTATTTCTGTAAGGCTTTTTAAAAAACTGTTTATCACTCAAATTTTGGAAAACTAAAGCGGTGTAACCTAGTCAGTTTTAGTGATTGCGTGTATGGGATCGGCTACAATATTATCTGCATCGCTAGAAAATGTTAATTTGCAGACCATCCACAATTTAACTTTGTCGTGCTGTCGAGAGGGGGAATAACATTGATGAGTTTTAGCTGCGGTTTAGGGTAGACTATCAATGAGGGACGCGCAACCAGCGTGATCTTTGTCCACGAGCAGCAGAATATTATAAATTCCATAATACTATATTAATATCATAATAAGAATAAATGTATTTTTATTATTATTTATTTAACCTTTATTTATCTATCTAACTTTATCTATCTAACTTTATTTTATCTAACTAATAAGAAAATCGATTCAAAGTCTACTCAGCCTCATAGCGTTTCAGTTTAATCAGCAATTAACCTGAACTTCGTGAAAATATATTCATTTAGAATTTGATAAAAGCAAAATAAGGTAGCCTCTCACAGTCTTTTTACATCAATTAGATAAAATAATATATAAGATGCTGTCACTATAACGTGCAATACTGACAAGTTTGGCGTCTCTCACTGTTCTCAGCCATGCAGGAATCCACATAACATGTTCTCTGCTGATTGTAGTGTTATTCAATGTCCTTCCACCTTAAGTAAACACCTGTCATAACATGACATTCAGATTGGATAGGAATTTAGTTTACCATCACAATTATAGGCCACGTATGACAGCCCAAAATAGTTATCCCGATCAGAGGCCAAGCTGGAACTGGAATGGGCCGGGAGGCATGATGCACCACTGCAACAGAATAGGCTATGAAACTCCAATCAAAAACTACATGTGGTTTCCATTTAGTTATACACATTTTTTCACACAAATAGACGAAGTTAAATTTTTTTATTAAATAGAGGATTTTCTATTATGTTGAAAATATGTTTGAATTGATTATGACAACCACAACTATTATTATTATTATTATTATTAGCAATGTTATATCATTAGCCTGTAGTTACTGCTTTCATTCTTGTTGCTACAAATATAGACGTAGGCCTACCCTTTTAACCCCTAAAAATCTCATTACGGGGCTTACTACATTTGGAGGTTAAATTTGACCACCTCCAGAATAGAAACCAAACCGACTTGAAGATGAATTGTCCAAATATAGCATCGCAACCCGGTTTTCCTCAGGTGGTTGGTTTTAGTAGGCTTGTACTCTACGTGTGCATAGCCTATTGATATTACATTAGGTCTAAATATGTATTATTTTTTATTTTTTTTTTTACTTAAACTTTATTTAAGTAGGAAAATCAGTTTAAGAACAAATTCTTATTTACAATGGCGGCCTGCCAAAAGGCAAAGGCCTCATGCGCGGGCGGGGACTGATATATTGCTCATGTGAACATGTGGTGGGCCTTTATAGCATATTTTGCAACCATTCCGAACTTTGAATTGTGTATAGTTTAAATTAAATATCTGTTCAATTTCTTCAGAACATTTTCAATTTTTTTCTAAAAGTTTTATTGGGCTAGCTATAGGCTTGCTTAGTTGCTGTAAGTACGTCATTTAAATTAGTCTACAAAGGAATCTCAGTCCTTTTTTCAGATATCTTTCTGGGAATATAATGTCTCCTCATAATAATGTTTCATTTGTGATGAGCATCAGCAATATTGTGATGGACTTCGATCAATTCATAAAACAGAAAACATGAACTGAATAATAGATTTAAAAGGTAGATGTAAAATGATAATAATAATAATAACACAGATCCTCTAGTCATGAATAATGCAATCGTTGTTGTCCATTAACTTTTGATCCTTAAAATAAATTAATATACCCTACAACCAGAATGTATGTCAGTGCTTACACATCAGTGAATCGTATCTTGTAGAAATGTTGACATAGAACTATAGAACTTGTTGATGCAAACTTGGTTGGAAAAGCTTTGCCAAGAAAAGGCTAGTGTCTAGAATAATTACATTGTATGTAGAAACCAGCCATGATCACTTAGTTAATCATTTCAGCCATATTTCATTGGAGGTCAACCCATACATGTACTGTATACAATCATTAGAGAGATGACTGAAGTCCAGAAGGTAACTGTTAATTTCAATATAATTTAAACCAACTCTGCGATGAAGTATCCCAAGACAACACTGAGAACCATATTATTGAGTTTAAGATAACATTGAGACTAATTCCTATCTTCAAAAGGGTATACTCATGTATTTTGTCATGGAGGATAGGAAAAATTGAATGCACAGTAATTGGAGGGGTACAGGCACAAAACAACTCAATCTCATATTCTTCTTGGTGTTCCACAGCAATAACCCCCCTCAAATAAACATTTTGAAAATGTGTATTCACCATGTCTCTGTTGGAATAGAAAAGAAACCGACCCACATGAAGGTGCTGCAATGCAAAGAAAAAGCGCTGAACTTCTTTGCTCTCTCTTGGTGCCATTTGAAATGGAAAGCTTTGAATACCAATTGCTTGAACTGGACATATGTGAATCCCTTTTAATCCCACTAATCCTGTCCCCAAGTGTTTCTTTGTCTGTGGGGCAACCACCTAGATCTAAGTGAAAGTGTTTCTTTGTCTGTGGGGCAACCACATAGATCTAAGTGAAAGTGTTTCTTTGTCTGTGGGGCAACCACATAGATCTAAGTGAAAGTGTTTCTTTGTCTGTGGGGCAACCACATAGATCGAAGTGAAAGTGTTTCTTTGTCTGTGGGGCAACCACATAGATCTAAGTGAAAGTGTTTCTTTGTCTGTGGGGCAACCACATAGATCTAAGTGAAAGTGTTTCTTTGTCTGTGTGGCAACCACATAGATCTAAGTGAAAGTGTTTCTTTGTCTGTGGGGCAACCACATAGATCTAAGTGAAAGTGTTTCTTTGTCTGTGGGGCAACCACATAGATCTAAGTGAAAGTGTTTCTTTGTCTGTGGGGCAACCACCTAGATCTAAGTGAAAGTGTTTCTTTGTCTGTGGGGCAACCACATAGATCTAAGTGAAAGTGTTTCTTTGTCTGTGGGGCAACCACATAGATCTAAGTGAAAGTGTTTCTTTGTCTGTGGGGCAACCACATAGATCTAAGTGAAAGTGTTTCTTTGTCTGTGGGGCAACCACATAGATCTAAGTGAAAGTGTTTCTTTGTCTGTGGGGCAACCACATAGATCTAAGTGAAAGTGTTTCTTTGTCTGTGGGGCAACCACCTAGATCTAAGTGAAAGTGTTTCTTTGTCTGTGGGGCAACCACCTAGTTCTAAGTGAAAGTGTTTCTTTGTCTGTGGGGCAACCACCTAGATCTAAGTGAAAGTGTTCCTAATCCAGGCAATGTGGAGAACCGTCTTAGTGAGAGAGCCAGGGGAAGAGGGAACTGCTCTGAGGCACAGGGAGGTGAAACGAAGGTGTCTTGGTGGTTGTGGGGCTGTGGAGTGGTGGTGGTGGGGGGGGGGGGGCTTGCTACTCTCAACTACCCCAGGGGAGGGAAGCACCAATCAGCAGAATGAGTGAGGCCTCTTCCGCCAGTGAACAGGGCCCACACTACTTACCCTGCACCAAGGGCCAGGACATTTGCAGAAATTGAGGATTTAAAAAAAAATCCCCCTTATTCAGTGGTACAGTCCCAGCAGGTTACCTAAAATGTGCTTCAATTCATTTCTTAAGACCCTCCTCTTTTTCATTATTCACCCCGTACCACACTTTCTCTCTTCCCCGCGGTCTCGCCAGTTCTTCCCAAAACAGACCTGATACCATGTTGTTGGTCAGCTTGGAATGGTGACAGAGAATATAATCCCTCCAAGAGTCTGTTTTTTGGACATAACAAGGCTGTTTGAAAAAGCACCATTGTGTGAAGACATATGTTTAACCTGTTCATACAGTTCACACAAGATACTTGAATGTTGTTGAAAAAGTAGTTGAGCTATTTGAAAGTAAATCTGATAAAAAACAATTGTGAATATAAATAGATACTTGTATTGTGTCCTCATATCATAACAACATACAATGTACCAAACATTAGTAACACCTTCCTAATATTGAGTTGCGCCCCCTTTGTCCTCAGAACAGACTCAATTCGTCAGGGCATGGACTCTGCATGGTGTTCGAATACCTTCCACATAAATGCTGGCTCATGTTGACACAAATTACTTGTTCTAAATTCGAGACAGGCACACATAAAAGTAAACTTTTTCCTGTACAGTACATGATTTTGTATACAGTGCATTTCAATCCAACCCAGACTTGCAGGGCAGTTCAGCTTCCTTGACCGTGCAGGGCTGACAATGTGGTCCATCAAGAGGTTTATGTCTGTCCACACTTAAACAAGTACAGTCAATCCAGGAAACTGTTGAGTGTGAAAAAACCCAGCAGCATTGCAGTTCTTAATTAACACATTCAAACTAGTGCGCCTGGCACCTACTACCATACCCCGTTCAAAAGCACTTACATCTTTTGTCATGCTCATTCACCCTCTGAAAGGCACACTTACACAATCCATGTCTCAATTGTCAAGGCTTAAAAATCCTTCTTTAACCTGTCTCCTCCCCTTCATATACACTGATTGAAGTGGATTTAACAAGTGACATCAATAAGGGATCATAGCTTTCACCTGGATTCACCTGGCCAGTCTATGTCATGGAAAGAGAAGGTGTTCCTCATGTTTTGTACACTCGGTGTACAACACATACACCACATTTGATTTCCAGTGTTGAGGGAGTTTAGATGCTCAGTGTCATCAAAGTCATCATGACCAGAATTGGGATTGACTGTACTTGTTTTAGTGTGTACAGACATAAACCTCTGGGTTGGATTGAAGTGCACTGTATACAAAATAATGTACTGTACAGGAAAAAGTATAATTTTTTGTGTGCCTGTCACGAATTTAGAACAAGTAATTTGTGTCTATTTCACAATAATCTGTGATAGTAGAGTCCCACAGCGGTCAAATGGAAATGGTTTCAATTGTTTTTCCACCATTCATTTTTCCCATAGGTGATTTATAAACACTTAAAATAAAGTCTGTGTTTTGTGTAGGCTTACCCTGGTGTTGGTGTCTGAAGACCAGCACAATCCTCCAGCACAATTGCCAACACTGAACAGCCCTGGATTACACCTTTGTGATATCATATAATAACTGTTTCACTGGTTACACAGTGGGTGCAGTGAGTAACACAATGGTGCAGTGAGTAACACAATGGTGCAGTGAGTAACACAATGGTGCAGTGAGTAACACAATGGTGCAGTGAGCAACATCATGGTGTAGTGAGTAACACAATGGTGCAGTGAGTAACACAATGGTGCAGTGAGTAACATCATGGTGCAGTAACACAATGATGCAGTGAGTAGCATCATGGTGCAGTAACACAATGTGCATTAAGTAACATCATGGTGCAGTAACACAATGATGCAGTGAGTAGCATCATGGTGCAGTAACACAATGTGCATTAAGTAACATCATGGTGCAGTAACACAATGGTGCAGCGAGTAACAACATGGTGCAGTGAGTAACACCATGGTGCAGTAATACAATGGTGCAGCGAGTAACATCATGGTGCAGTAACACAATGGTGCAGTGAGTAACATCATGGTGCAGCGAGTAACACCATGTTGCAGTGAGTAACATCATGGTGCAGTGAGTAACATCATGGTGCAGTGAGTAACATCATGGTGCAGTGAGTAACATCATGGTGCAGTAACACAATGGTGCATTCAGTAACATCATGGTGCAGTAACACAATGGTGCAGCGAGTAACATCATGGTACAGTAACACAATGGTGCAGTGAGTAACATCATGGTGCAGCGAGTAACATCATGGTGCAGTAAAACAATGCTGCAGCGAGTGACATCATGGTGCAGTAACACCATGGTGCAGTGAGTAACACCATGGTGCAGTGAGTAACATCATGGTGCAGTAACACAATGCTGCAGCGAGTGACATCATGGTGCAGCGAGTAACACCATGTTGCAGTGAGTAACATCATGGTGCAGCGAGTAACATCATGGTGCAGTGAGTAACATCATGGTGCAGTAACACAATGGTGCATTCAGTAACATCATGGTGCAGTAACACAATGGTGCAGCGAGTAACATCATGGTACAGTAACACAATGGTGCAGTGAGTAACATCATGGTGCAGCGAGTAACACCATGTTGCAGTGAGTAACATCATGGTGCAGTAACACAATGGTGCAGTGAGTAACACAATGGTGCAGTGAGTAACATCATGCTGCAGTAAGACAATGGGGCATTAGGTAACATCATGGTGCAGTAACACAATGGTGCAGCGTGTAACATCATTGTCAGGATTTGGCCAGGGTTGTTCCAGTTGTTTGTCAGTAGATTTCCCCATTGTGCTTTTTGTCCCTGTGTTTTTCCCTTGACCCTCATTATTGTTTGCACCTGTGTCTCGTTTCCCCTGATTGTATTTAAACCCTTTGTTTCCCTCAGTTCTGTGCTCTGTGTTTGTATGTTAGCACCCTGCCCTAGTGTTCTGTGTGCTCTTGTCGATTCCGGGTAACGTTCTTGTGGTATTCTGTTTTTTTGTTTTAGTTTAGTTTTGGTGAGTTTCTTTTTAGATCTTTTTGTGTTTTTCCTTCCACCTTTTGGATTTGCCATTTTTTATTTTTAGGATTTTTTCTTCATTAAATACACCGTCTTAAGTACTGCTGTGTCTGCCTCATCTTCTGGGTTCTGCTGTCTATTCGTGGCTCAGTTGGTTAAGTGACTGTTTCTCACTCCGGAGACCCAGGTTCGAAACCGGGTCCTGACAGAAACACAGAGCCAAAAATGAACCCAGAGGCAGCCAGTTCCCAGGACCTTTTGCCACGCTGTCCCACCACCAGGAGACTGTCCAACGCCACGAAGCCGCCCTGGTTCAGCAAGAGGCCTTAATGGCAAGACATTCTCATCTTCTGTCGGAGATGCTGACTTCCATTAAGCAAATGTCTGATCGACTTACCCCGGCAACAGTTCCCGTCCCAGTACCTCAAGTTCACGTACCCATGGCAGTTAACCCCCTGGCTGAACCTCGTCTTCCACCTCCCCAACGGTTCTCAGGTGATCCAAGTGCTTGTAAAGGCTTTCTCACTCAATGTTCTCTCTCCTTTGAGCTGCAACCCTCGTCGTTTCCCACCGACCGGTCTAAGATCGCATATATCATCACCCTGCTGTCGGAAAAAGCCCTGGCCTGGGCTACTGCTGTGTGGGATGCCCATAGTTCCTGCTGTGCCAGCTACTCTGCCTTTGCTGAGGAATTCAAACGAGTGTTTCAAGGCCCAAGCAGTGGTTCTGACTCAGCCAAACAGCTCCTGACTCTCCATCAAGGTTGGCGCAGCGTGACGGACTATGCCATCCAGTTCCGCACGGTAGCAGCAGCGAGTGGCTGGAACAACGAGGCGCTCACGGTGTGCTTTCTGAAAGGCCTTTCCGACACTATCCAAGATGAACTGGCCACTCGGGAACCACCGGACAATCTCGAGTCCCTGATCAAGTTGGCCTCACGCATTGACCAGCGTCTGAGAGAGAGAGAACTCAACCGTAGACCTCTAGCCCCTATCAGTCCCAGCTCCGAGTCCCCACCTTTATCATCACTGGCTCCACCGGAACCCATGCAGATTGGACGCATCTCCCAGGCTGAGAGAGACCGCCGGATGAGGGAGCGACGCTGTCTATATTGCGGCAAACCGGGCCATTTCCGTTCCACGTGTCCCGGGCTCCAGGGAAACGCTCTGTCCCGTACAGACCGGGGGAACTGTAACGGGAAACATAACCTCCTCCCATCCGTCCAACTCCCGTCTGCTCATTCCAGTCACCCTCTCCTGGGACAACCACAAGCTTCACCTTCAAGCCTTGGTAGACTCTGGAGCCGCAGGTAACTTCATGGATGGTGTCTGGGCGAAGGAGAATGGCGTTCCCTCTGAACCTCTAAGTGACCCCATGAGGGTTACTACATTGGATGGAAGCCCTTTGGGATCTGGACTTGTCACTCATGTCACTACCTCCTTGAGACTTTCAGTTTCACAACACCAGGAATTGATGAACTTTCATTTGATCTCCTGTTCCGAGTTCCCTCTCGTCCTTGGATACCCCTGGCTTCACAGCCATAACCCTCACATCGACTGGTCTGTGGGCACTATCAAGCAGTGGGGTCCTACGTGCCAAGCTACTTGTATTTTCCAGAATTCCCCGAGTTCTACTTCCGAGTCTTTAGAATCCATCGACCTGACCCGAGTTCCCGAGTGTTACCATGACCTCAAACTGGTGTTTAGCAAACAGAGGGCCACCATGCTACCACCCCATAGATCTTACGATTGCCCCATCGACCTGTTTCCGGGCACTTGCCCCCCCAGGGGTAGAGATCTTTTCCCTATCTCCACCCGAACGAGCTGCTATGGATACCTACATCAAGGACTCTCTGGAAGCAGGCCTCATGCGTCCATCCACCTCCCCGGCGGGAGCAGGGTTTTTCTTTGTGGCCAAGAAAGACGGTGGGTTACGTCCTTGCATCGACTACCGGGGACTCAATGACATAACCGTCCGTAACCGTTACCCGCTACCCCTTATGGCCACAGCCTTCGAGCTGCTCCAGGAAGCAGTTGTTTTCACTAAGCTTGACCTGCGGAACGCATACCATCTTGTGCGGATCAGACCTGGTGACGAGTGGAAGACCGCTTTCAACACGCCTACTGGTCACTATGAATACTTGGTGATGCCCTTCGGCCTGACCAACGCCCCAGCGGTGTTCCAAGCGCTCATAAACGATGTGCTTAGGGATATGCTTAACATATTTGTGTTCGTTTACTTGGATGACATCCTCATCTTTTCGAGCTCCCTTCAAGAACACACTAAGCATGTCAGACAAGTACTCAAACGCCTCCTGGACAGCCATCTGTACGTTAAGCCGGAAAATGTGAATTCCATTCATCCCGAGTACAATTCCTGGGATTTGTAGTGGAACCCGGTCGAATCCAAATGGACCCTAGGAAGGTAGGGGCGGTAGCAGATTGGCCCACCCCCAAATCCGTTAAGGATGTTCAGCGTTTCCTGGGCTTCACAAACTTTTACCGCAAGTTCATCAAGAACTTCAGTTTGGTGGCAGCTCCTCTCAGCTTTAACCAAAGGTGGCAATGCAAGGTTTTTTGGGGAAGAGAAGCTGAGACGGCCTTCCAAGGACTCAAGCAGCGCATCCTCTCTGCTCCCATCCTGATACTACCGACTACGGATGAACCATTTGTGGTGGAGGTAGACGCATCAGAGGTTGGTGTCGGAGCTGTCCTGTCTCAGAGGGGTGAAGACAAGAAGCTTCATCCGTGCGCTTTCTTCTCACACCGGCTTACCCCGACTGAGAGGAACTACGATGTGGGGATCGTGAACTCCTAGCGGTTAAGATGGCATTGAAGGAATGGAGACACTGGCTCGAGGGGGCTTCTCACCCGTTTCAAGTGCTTACGGACCACAAAAATCTGGAGTATATCCAGCAGGCGAAGCGATTGAACTCTAGACAAGCTAGATGGTCTCTTTTCTTCAATCGATTCCAGTTTATCCTCACCTATCGGCCCGGGTCGAAGAATCTCAAACCGGATGCCCTGTCCCGAGTCTACGCTCCTGCCATTCGAGATGACACGGACATGCCTGTCCTTCCTGCTGCTAAGATTGTGGCTCCGATCTCGTGGCAAGTTGAGGATACCGTGAGACGTGCTCAAGCTAGCGAACCGGACCCTAAAGGAGGCCCTGCCAATCGGTTGTTTGTCCCCAAGGCAGTGAGGACTCAGGTCCTTCTGTGGGGGCACTCCTCTCGCCTCACCGGTCATCCGGGCGTAGGTCGCACCTTGGAGTTCATCCAGCGTAAGTTCTGGTGGCCTACCATAAGAGAAGACGTTGCCACTTTCGTCAATGCCTGCCCCGTGTGCTGCCAGGGCAAATCTTCTCACCTCCGCCCTCAAGGACTCCTTCACCCTTTACCTGTTCCCCACAGACCCTGGTCCCATATCTCATTGGACTTTATTACTGGACTTCCTCCATCCCATGGCAATACTACTATCCTAGTCATAATCGACAGGTTTTCAAAGGCGGCCAGGTTCGTCCCTCTGACTAAGTTACCTTCTGCCAAGGAAACGGCTGAGTTGGTAATTAATCATGTGTTCCGAGTCTTCGGCATTCCTCAAGATGTGGTTTCTGACAGAGGTCCCCAGTTCGCCTCAAGGTTTTGGAAGGCCTTCTGCCAACTCATGGGGGCTTCTGCCAGTCTATCTTCAGGGTACCATCCGGAGTCCAACGGCCAAACAGAGAGGATGAATCAAGAGCTGGAAACCACCCTCCGATGTATGACTCGTGACAACCCGTCCACATGGTCATCCTTTATTGTTTGGGCCGAATACGCGCACAACACCTTGCGCTCCTCCTCCACTGGTATGTCCCCGCACGAGTGTCAGTTTGGCTATGCTCCTCCATTGTTCCCGGACCAGGAGGCAGAAGTCAGTGTGCCTTCAGCCTTGAGATTCGTCAGACGCTGTCGGCTTATGTGGAGGAAGACCCGTCTTAATCTGATGCGTTCCTCACAGAGGTATCAACAACAAGCCAACAGACGTCGCCGTCCCGGGCCTACCCTGCGCCCCGGCCAGAGAGTCTGGCTCTCCACAAGAGACTTACCTCTACGGGTGGAGTCTCGCAAGCTGTCCCAAAAATACATCGGTCCCTTCAAGGTTGCCAGGAGAGTTAACCCAGTTTCTTATCGCCTACACTTACCCAGATCCCTTAAGATTAATCCCACATTTCATGTGTCTTTGTTAAAACCTGTTGTTTTTTCTCCCCTTGTCCCGGCAGACAGACCTCCCCCTCCGCCTCGTGTCATTGGAGGCCAGCCGGCTTATACCGTCCACCGGATACTGGATTCCCGCCGGGTGCAGCGGTCCTGGCAGTATCTGGTGGACTGGGAAGGCTACGGTCCTGAGGAGCGCTCCTGGGTTCCTGCCAAAGACATCCTGGACCCTGACCTCATTCGTCAGTTCAGGGTCCTCCACCCTGAGAGAGCTGGTAGGAACGTCAGGAGCCGTTCCTAGGGGGATTCTGTCAGGATTTGGCCAGGGTTGTTCCAGTTGTTTGTCAGTAGATGTCCCCATTGTGCTTTTTGTCCCTGTGTTTTTCCCTTGACCCTCATTATTGTTTGCACCTGTGTCTCGTTTCCCCTGATTGTATTTAAACCCTTTGTTTCCCTCAGTTCTGTGCTCTGTGTTTGTATGTTAGCACCCTGCCCTAGTGTTCTGTGTGCTCTTGTCGATTCCGGGTAACGTTCTTGTGGTATTCTGTTTTTTTGTTTTAGTTTAGTTTTGGTGAGTTTCTTTTTAGATCTTTTTGTGTTTTTCCTTCCACCTTTTGGATTTGCCATTTTTTATTTTTAGGATTTTTTCTTCATTAAATACACCGTCTTAAGTACTGCTGTGTCTGCCTCATCTTCTGGGTTCTGCTGTCTATTCGTGGCTCAGTTGGTTAAGTGACTGTTTCTCACTCCGGAGACCCAGGTTCGAAACCGGGTCCTGACAATCATGGTGCAGTAACAGAATGGTGCATTAAGTAACATCATGGTGTAGTAACACAATGGTGCATTAAGTAACATCATGGTGCAGTAACACAATGGTACATTAAGTAACATCATGGTGTAGTAACACAATGGTGCATTAAGTAACATCATGGTGCAGTAGCACAATGGTACAGTGAGTAACATCATGGTGCAGCGAGTAACAACATGTTGCAGTGAGTAACATCATGGTGGAAGTAACACAATGGTGCGACGAGGAAAATCATGGTGCAGTAACACAATGGTGTATTAAGTAACATCATGGTGCAGTAACACAATGGTGCAGCGAGTAACATCCTGGTGCAGTGAGGAACATCATGGTGCAGTGAGTAACATCATGGTTCAGCGAGTAACATCATGGTGCAGTGAGTTACATCATGGTGCAGTGAGTAACACCATGGTGTAGTAACACAATGGTGCATTAAGTAACATCATGGTGTAGTGAGTAACATCATGGTGCAGTAACACAATGGTGCAGTGAGTAACACCATGTTTCAGTGAGTAACATCATGGTGCAGCAAGGAGCACCATTGTGCAGCGAGTCACACTATGGTGCAGCGGGTTACACTATGGTGCAGTGAGTAACACCATTTTGCAGTGAGTAACATCATGGTGCAGCAAGGACCACCATGGTGCAGCGAGATACACTATGGTGCAGTGAGTAACATCATGGTGCAGTGAGTAACACCATGGTGCAGCGAGTTACACTATGGTGCAGTGAGTAACACCATGCTGCAGTGAGTAACATCATCGTGCAGCAAGGACCACCATGGTGCAGAGAGTTACACTATGGTGCAGTGAGTAACATCATGGTGCAGTGAGTAACATCATGGTGCAGTAACACAATGGTGCAGCGAATGACACCATGTTGCAGTGAGTAACATCATGGTGCAGCAAGGACCACCATGGTGCAGCGAGTTACACTATGGTGCAGTGAGTAACATCATGTTGCAGTGAGTAACAGCATGGTGCAGCGAGTTACACTATGGTTTATTGAGTAACACCATGTTGCAGTGTGTAACATCATGGTGCAGCAAGGACCGCCATGGTGCAGCGAGTTACACTATGGTGCAGTGAGTAACATCATGTTGAAGTGAGTAACATCATGGTGCAGGAAGGACCACCATGGTGCAGCGAGTTACACTATGGTGCAGCGAGTTACACCATGGTGCAGCGAGTTACACTATGGTGCAGCGAGTTACACTATGGTGCAGCGAGTTACACCATGGTGCAGCGGGTTACACCATGGTGCAGCGAGTTACACTATGGTGCAGCGAGTTACACTATGGTGCAGCGAGTTACACTATGGTGCAGTGAGTTACACCATGGTGCAGCGAGTTACACCATGGTGCAGCGAGTTACACCATGGTGCAGCGAGTTACACCATGGTGCAGCGAGTTACACCATGGTGCAGCGAGTTACACTATGGTGCAGCGAGTTACACTATGGTGCAGCGAGTTACACCATGGTGCAGCGAGTTACACCATGGTGCAGCGAGTTACACCATGGTGCAGCGAGTTACACCATGGTGCAGCGAGTTACACCATGGTGCAGTGAGTTACACTATGGTGCAGCGAGTTACACTATGTTGCAGCGAGTTACACTATGGTGCAGCGAGTTACACTATGGTGCAGCGAGTTACACTATGGTGCAGCGAGTTACACTATGGTGCAGGGAGTTACACCATGGTGCAGTGAGTTACACCATGGTGCAGCGAGTTACACTATGGTGCAGCGAGTTACACTATGGTGCGGCGAGTTACACTATGGTGCAGCGAGTTACACCATGGTGCAGCGAGTTACACTATGGTGCAGCGAGTTACACTATGGTGCAGTGAGTTACACCATGGTGCAGTGAGTTACACTATGGTGCAGCGAGTTACACTATGGTGCAGCGAGTTACACTATGGTGCAGCGAGTTACACTTTGGTGCAGTGAGTAACATCATGGTGCAGCGAGTTACACTATGGTGCAGCGAGTTACACTATGGTGCAGCGAGTTACACCATGGTGCAGCGAGTTACACTATGTAAGGGGTACATTCGGCCCTCCATTTCACCCGTCTCCTCGAGTTTCTTTTTTGTGAGGAAAAAGGAGGGAGGCTTGCGTCCGTGTATTGATTATAGAGGTCTAAACGCCATCACAATGGGGTATAGTTACCCGCTGCCTCTCATCGCTACGGCGGTGGAATCGTTCCACGGAGCGCAGTTCTTCACAAAACTGGATCTCAGGAGCGCGTATAATCTGGTGCGTATTCGGAAGGGAGACAAGTGGAAAACCGCATTTAGTACCACATCAGGCCACTATGAGTACCTCGTCATGCCGTATGGGTTAAAGAATGCTCCAGCCGTTTTTCAATTCTTTGTAGACGAGATTCTCAGGGACCTGTGCGGGCAGGGAGTGGTTGTTTATATCGATGACATTCTCATCTACTCGGCCACTCACACCGCGCATGTGTCTCTGGTGCGCAAGGTGCTTGGTAGACTGCTGCAGCATGACCTATACGTCAAGGCTGAGAAATGCGTGTTCTCTAAACGAGCCGTCTCCTTTCTCTAAACGAGCCGTCTCCATCTCCACCTCAGGGGTGGAGATGGAGGGTGACCACAGTAAGGCCGTGCGTAATTGGCCGACTCCGACCACGGTAAAAGTGGTGCAGCGGTTTTTGGGTTTTGCCAACTACTACCGTAGGTTTATCTGGGGTTTTGGCCAGATAGCGGCTCCCATCACCTCACTGCTGAAGGGGGGCCCGGTGCGGTTGCAGTGGTCAGCAGAGGCGGACGGAGCATTCAACAAGTTGAAGGCGCTGTTCACTGATGCGCCCGTGTTGGCGCATCCGGACCCCTCTCTAGCATTCATAGTGGAGGTGGACGTGTCCGAGGCTGGGGTGGGTGCCGTGCTATCACAGCACTCGGGTACGCCACCAAAACTCCGCCCCTGCGCTTTCTTCTCAAGGAAGCTCAGCCCAGCGGAGCATAACTATGATGTGGAGGACGGGGAGTTGCTAGCGGTGGTTAGAGCTCTGAAGGTGTGGAGACACTGGCTTGAGGGGGATAAGCACCCCTTTCTCATCTGGACCGACCACCAGAATCTGGAGTACATTCGGGCAGCTAGGAGACTTAACCCACGTCAGGCAAGGTGGGCTATATTCTTCACCCGGTTCCGGTTTACTTTGTCTTATAGACCGGGCTCCCAGAACGTAAAGGCTGACGCACTGTCCCGCCTCTACGACACGGAGGAGGGGTCCACCGAACCTACTCCCATCCTTCGCGCCTCAAAGCTGGTAGCACCAGTGGTATGGGAGGTGGACTCGGACATCAAGCGGGCGTTACGGGCTGAACCCGCGCCTCCTCAGTGTCCAGCGGGGCGAAGGTACGTGCCGCTTGGTGTTCGGGACAAACTGATTCGGTGGGCTCACGTCCTACCCTCCTCGGGTCACCCTGGGGTGACGAGGACAGTGGGGAGCCTTCAGGGGAGGTATTGGTGGCCTACGTTGGCTAAGGACGTTAAGGGTTATGTCTCCTCCTGTTCAGTGTGCGCTCAGAGTAAGGCTCCTAGGCACCTTACTAGAGGGAAGTTACAACCCCTCCCCGTTCCACAGCGGCCATGGTCACATCTGTCCATAGATTTCCTGACCGATCTTCCGCCGTCTCAGGGGAACACCACGATTCTATTGATTGTGGATCGGTTCTCTAAGTCCTGCCGTCTCCTCCCATTGCCAGGTATCCCTACAGCCCTACAGACTGCGTAGGCGTTATTCACCCATGTCTTTCGGCACTACGGGGTGCCGGAGGACATCGTTTCTGATCGGGGCCCCCAATTCATGTCTCGGGTATGGAGAGCGTTCATGGAACGCTTGGGGGTCTCTGTCAGCCTGACCTCCGGTTATCACCCCGAGAGTAATGGGCAGGTGGAGAGAGTGAACCAGGAGGTGGGTAGGTTTCTGCGGTCGTATTGCCAGGATCGGCCAGGGGAGTGGGCACGGTACATTCCCTGGGCTGAAATGGCTCAGACCTCACTACGCCACACCTCTACTAACGTGTCCCCTTTTCAGTGTGTGTTGGGGTACCAGCCGGTCCTGGCACCATAGCATCTGACCCAGACCGAGGCTCCTGCGGTGGAGGAATGGGTACAGCGCTCCAAGGAGACCTGGAGGGCCGTCCAGGAATCTCTACGACAAGCGAGTGGACGGCAGAAGAGGAGTGCTGACAGCCACCGCAGTGAGGCCCCGTGTTTGTACCGGGGGACAGGGTCTGGCTCTCGACCCGAAACCTACCTCTCCGCTTTCCCTGCCGGAAGCTGGGTCCGCAGTGTGTAGGGCCCTTTAAAGTCCTGAGGAGAATAAACGAGGTGTGTTATCGATTACAACTCCCTTCCTATTATCGTATTAACCCCTCGTTTCATGTGTCTCTCCTCAGGCCGGTGGTAGCTGGTCCCCTGCAGGACAGTGAGGTGCCGGAGGTCCCTCCCCCCACTCTGGACATCGAGGGGTCCCCGGTGTACACGATCCGAGCCATTCTGGACTCAAGACGCCGGGTGAGGGGCCTGCAGTACCTCGTGGACTGGGAGGGGTACTGTCCGGAGGAGAGGTGCTGGGTACCGGTCGGGGACATCTTGGATCCATTCATGTTGAGGGATTTCCAACGCCTCCATCCGGATCGCCCAGCACCTCGTCCTCCGGGGCGACCTCGAGGCCGGTGTCGGCGCGCTGCGGGAGCCGCGCGTCAGGGGGGGGGGTACTGTCACGAGTCCGACCGAGGGTGGTTCCCTTTCCCGGGCGGGTGGCGCTCGGCGGTCGTCGTCACCGGCCTATTAGCTGCCACTGATTGTCTTTCCTCCCCCTCCTTGTATGTTTAGTGGTAGCACCTGTTTATGTTTAATTAGTTTGTCTTTATTAGACAGCCGGCCTGCTCTGTTGTAGAGGTACGTGTTAGTACTTGGTCGTGTATTTTTCGTTGTACATTTTGATTCCCTGTGTTTGGGAACGTAACTATTGTGAGCACCCTGCGTTGGTGCTATTAAAGACGCACAGCATTGAACTCTCTGTCTCCTGCATTTGACTCCACACCCACGACACCCGGAGCATTACAATATATTTACAGTGCCTTGCGAAAGTATTCGGCCCCCTTGAACTTTACGACCTTTTGCCACATTTCAGGCTTCAAACATAAAGATATAAAACTGTATTTTTTGTGAAGAATCAACAACAAGTGGGACACAATCATGAAGTGGAACAACATTTATTGGATATTTCAAACTTTAACAAATCAAAAACTGAAAAATTGGGCGTGCAAAATTATTCAGCCCCTTTACTTTCAGTGCAGCAAACTCTCTCCAGAAGTTCAGTGAGGATCTCTGAATGATCCAAAGTTGACCTAAATGACTAATGATGATAAAAACAATCCACCTGTGTGTAATCAAGTCTCCGTATAAATGCACCTGCACTGTGATAGTCTCAGAGGTCCGTTAAAAGCGCAGAAAGCATCATGAAGAACAAGGAACACACCAGGCAGGTCCAAGATACTGTTGTGAAGAAGTTTAAAGCCGGATTTGGATACAAAGAGATTTCCCAAGCTTTAAACATACCAAGGAGCACTGTGCAAGCGATAATATTGACATGGAAGGAGTATCAGACCACTGCAAATCTACCAAGACCTGGCCGTCCCTCTAAACGTTCAGCTCATACAAGGAGAAGACTGATCAGAGATGCAGCCAAGAGGCCCATGATCACTCTGGATGAACTGCAGAGATCTACAGCTGAGGTGGGAGACTCTGTCCATAGGACAACAATCAGTCGTATATTGCACAAATCTGGCCTTTATGGAAGAGTGGCAAGAAGAAAGCCATTTCTTAAAGATATCCATAAAAAGTGTCGTTTAAAGTTTGCCACAAGCCACCTGGGAGACACACCAAACATGTGGAAGAAGGTGCTCTGGTCAGATGAAACCAAAATTGAACTTTTTGGCAACAATGCAAAACGTTATGTTTGGCGTAAAAGCAACACAGCACATCACCCTGAACACACCATCCTCACTGTCAAACATGGTGGTGGCAGCATCATGGTTTGGGCCTGCTTTTCTTCAGCAGGGACAGGGAAGATGGTTAAAATTGATGGGAAGATGGATGGAGCCAAATACAGGACCATTCTGGAAGAAAACCTGATGGAGTCTGCAAAAGACCTGAGACTGGGACGGAGATTTGTCTTCCAACAAGACAATGATCCAAAACATAAAGCAAAATCTACAATGGAATGGTTCAAAAATAAACATATCCAGGTGTTAGAATTGCCAAGTCAAAGTCCAGACCTGAATCCAATCGAGAATCTGTGGAAAGAACTGAAAACTGCTGTTCACAAATGCTCTCCATCCAACCTCACTGAGCTCGAGCTGTTTTGCAAGGAGGAATGGGAAAAAATGTCAGTCTCTCGATGTGCAAAACTGATAGAGACATACCCCAAGCGACTTACAGCTGTAAACGCAGCAAAAGGTGGCGCTACAAAGTATTACAATACAAATTATTGTGGGGTGGCAGGGTAGCCTAGTGGTTAGAGCGTTGGACTAGTAACCAGAAGGTTGTGAGTTCCAACCCCCAAACTGACAAGGTACAAATCTGTCATTCTACTCCTGAACAGGCAGTTAACCCACTGTTCCTAGGCCATCATTGAAAATAAGAATGTGTTCTTAACTGACTTGCCTGGTGAAATGAACAATTTTTCAGTTTTTGATTTGTTAAAAAAGTTTGAAATATCCAATAAATGTCGTTCCACTTCATGATTGTGTCCCACTTGTTGTTGATTCTTCACAAAAAATACAGTTTTATATCTTTATGTTTGAAGCCTGAAATGTGGCAAAAGGTTGCAAAGTTCAAGGGGGCCGAATACTTTCGCAAGGCACTGTATATATTCTTAATTCCATTCCTTTACTTAGATTTGTGTTTATTGGGTATATGTTGTGGAATTGTTAGATTACTTGTTAGATATTACTGCACTGTCAGAGCTAGAAACACAAGCATTTCTCTACACCCGCAATAAAATCTGCTAAACACGTGTATGTGACCAATAAAATTTGATTTGAGATTTGATTTGATCTCTCACATTCACTTGAAAGGCATGATGGGAAATGGCCAAATACGGCTGTACACCCTACAGTGTTGAAAACAACATCTCCAGTGTTTAGTGTTTAAAACTTAAACACTTTGTGCTGAATAAACGTGTTCATGTGTTTAAAAAGTGTTGCAACAAATAAACATGCTCTGGTGTTTACAGTCTAAACCCTGTGACATGTTTTCATCAAAACTCGAAATGCCTTAACATGTTTAAAGTGTTACAGAAAAGCGCCTAGTTATGTGTTCAGATGCTAAACACTTGGTTTTACAGTGTACAAATGTAGGATCTTAATATGAGTCAGATTGCTACAGCAAGAAAATAATCCTGCAGCAACAGGAAATGGGAATTGTAATGTGGATTATAATTAATAGACATTTTTGTAGGGGTTGATAAGGGAAAATCATGTCTGAAATTGTGGAAAAAAGTGGAAGTGGAAATTACTAACTTCAGAAGTTTAAAATCTTTCCCATATTGCAGGAAAGTTCTCCAGCAGCAGTGTGATCAAATTAAGATCCTATGTCTGTACATAAAATGCAGAGAAAACATAACAAAATAAATGAAATGTATTACTTAAAATACTTTGCCAATCCAGATATCATGATGTTTGCTGAGTGAAATAAGATATATCAATAACACTTTATGTTCCTTGATTCTGTTTTCTGTTAACTGACAAGTAGACAAACCTTCAAAGTAGAAATATTTGACTAACATTACCATCAAACAATAATAGCTCCACTTAGGATATTTGGGTTTTAATTCATATTTGAAGGGTTGTTTTGTTCAGAGAACACATTCACATTAATTAGGCAAAACAAAAAACAAAAATGTCAGCGCTAAATATGTACCTTCATGTTCTTTGTTGAATTAAAATTATATGAAACAAAAATCACTCTTAAGCTGTTTGAGGCATTCCATGTTATTTAGTTCACAAAGCTATAACTCATTTTTTTCAATCCAAGCTCCCTACCCATTACCACTGTTTAAAGGCGTTGCAATATTGAAGCAAGCACTTGATCTAGTTGAAAACACTTTGAACTATCAAGCAAGTCATGTCTTGATGTATAGGACTGCATTTTAAGCTCTGAAAAATGATCTTGTAAATGCATTGAGGACGCATATAGTACGTCAACAGTTTGTTCCCACTCATCTCAATCTTTTCCATCCATTGACAGGATGGGAATTCATATAAAAAATGTAAGCTATGACCTGTTGATTTTGGAAGGATACGATGATAGTGGCATTACTGGTAGAGATGTGAGGTCAATGGTATTAGGAGGAAGATGCACTGTTTTCAAACACCCTCAAAACCTCCCTTATCGTGGCTGAGTGCTTGTATGCCTGCTCTCAAGCAGCCAGATGGCTCACATGCCCTGGTTTAACATTAGCATGGCTCTGTTTGTCTGGCAGGTAGAACGCAAGTACCACTGTTAGCATGCTCACTAGAGACTTGGACAACATCGCTGTGAAGGCCCCTCAATGCCTTCTTTTAACCATCCCTTTCACTGAGGACAATTGTTAATCTCCCATGGCCTCTTTTTAGGCTCAGTTTCAGCCTGGCAGACCCTATTCTGCTTTTGATGTTACTTTGTGTCTGGTTCGCCCCCTTCCTATGGGTGCACATGACCAGCAAATTAAGGTTTGCATGGGGGCTCCCCAAGAAGGGAGTAGGAGAGAACAGATTAATATGTAAGCTTGGCAGATAAGCTGAACAGAGGAGAGCTGCATTGTGATAGAGAGGGGTTACATGTAAGGAGAATAGGGACTGGCCTTGCTTTGGCCGCCAACAGGGGCTGGTGAAAAGCCCACTGGTCATTGTCTGAGCAATCTGAGAGGGGTTGTTTCATTAATTCGTAAATATCGGCAAAGTGTGAGGTAAGGATTTGAAAATGCAGATGTGTGTGGAGAATAGGGAGGGGTTCTCCTCCCCACCCATAATGCTGAACAGCATGGTGGCCCTGCTTGTTCCTCGTCAGCAATAAAATGACCAGGTCCTACAGAGTTCTCCTTGTACCGTCTTGATGAACACCTAGCACCATGTGCTGCCTATACTCCTGCCACAGAGCGTAAGGTTCAATAGGTCTGAAGACGGCCCAGATAAGTTTACTAGTTTACTAATAACACATTGGGTAAACATAGTCTTTTTCAGCTAAGAGATCCCCATCAGGAATGGTCTAAAGTTTACAGTTGGACAAGAACTTCTTCCTCCCTGTCATCATTAATATCTGTCTCAGACCACTAGAACACCCATTGTCGACAGTCTGGGAGTGGACACACTTTACAATAGTTGTTCACTGAGGAATGTTTTCTTTAATAACTTTTTGTCATTCTTGTGCAAATTAATGTCTGATTTTACCAAATAGGAAATGTCAGTGTTGTCAAGTAGAGAGTACACGGTGACCCTTTGAATAATAAACCCCTTTATGACATGGTTTCCCTCTGAGGAAGTTCACTAAACTTTAAGAGCAGTTTATGCAAACATTCACCATTCTTTTCCAGAATGGGTAAATATTTTGTGACCATGAAGATTATGTCAAAACCAAATGAACAAGCTACCCCCCTCATTTCAAGGAGTGTACTTGCAGCACCATACTGTCTCTAAGGAAATTGTTAGAAAATGTGCATTTCTGAGCAGTTTTTTCCTTTAGTCTAGGCTGGATGTTAGCCCTGGGGGTCACTCCTGAACAAACGGGATGTTAGCCCTGGGGGTCACTCCTGAACAAACGGGATGTTAGCCCTGGGGGTCACTCCTGAACAAACGGGATGTTAGCCCTGGGGGTCACTCCTGAACAAACGGGATGTTAGCCCTGGGGGTCACTCCTGAAATAACGGGATGTTAGCCCTGGGGGTCACTCCTGAACTAATGGGATGTTAGCCCTGGGGGTCACTCCTGAACTAATGGGATGTTAGCCCTGGGGGTCACTCCTGAACTAATGGGATGTTAGCCCTGGGGGGCACTCCTGAACTAACGGGATGTTAGCCCAGGGGGTCACTCCTGAACAAATGTTAGCCCTGGGGTCACTCCTGAACTAACGGGATGTTAGCCCTGGGGGTGAACTAACGGGATGTTAGCCCTGGGTGTCACTCCTGAACTAACGGGATGTTAGCCCTGGGGGTCACTCCTGAACTAACGGGATGTTAGCCCTGGGGGTCACTCCTGAACTAACGGGATGTTAGCCCTGGGGGTCACTCCTGAACTAATGGGATGTTAGCCCTGTGGGTCACTCCTGAACTAATGGGATGTTAGCCCTGGGGGTCACTCCTCCTGAACAAACCCTGGGGGCACTCCTGAACTAACGGGATGTTAGCCCTGGGGTCACTCCTGAACTAACGGGTTAGCCCTGGGGGTCACTCCTGAACTAACGGGATGTTAGCCCTGGGGGTCACTCCTGAACTAACTGTTAGCCCTGGGGTCACTCCTGAACTAACGGGATGTTAGCCCTGGGGGTCACTCCTGAACTAACGGGATGTTAGCCCTGGGGGTCACTCCTGAACTAACGGGATGTTAGCCCTGGGGGTCACTCCTGAACTAACGGGATGTTAGCCCTGGGGTCACTCCTGAACTAACAGGATGTTAGCCCTGGGGTCACTCCTGAACATGTTAGCCCTGGGGGTCACTCCTGAACTAACGGGATGTTAGCCCTGGGGTCACTCCTGAACTAATGGGATGTTAGCCCTGGGGTCACTCCTGGGATGTTAGCCCTGGGGGTCACTCCTGAACTAATGGGATGTTAGCCCTGGGGTCACTCCTGAACTAACGGGATGTTAGCCCTGGGGGTCCCCTGGGGATGTTACTCACTCCTGAACTAATGGGATGTTAGCCCTGGGGGTCACTGTTAGCCTGAACTAACGGGATGTTAGCCCTGGGGGTCACTCCTGAACTAATGGGATGTTAGCCCTGGGGGTCACTCCTGAACTAATGGGATGTTAGCCCTGGGGGTCACTCCTGAACTAATGGGATGTTAGCCCTGGGACTCCTGAACTAATGGGATGTTAGCCCTGGGGGTCACTCCTGAACTAATGGGATGTTAGCCCTGGGGGTCACTCCTGAACTAACAGGATGTTAGCCCTGGGGGTCACTCCTGAACTAACGGGATGTTAGCCCTGGGGGTCACTCCTGAACTAACGGGATGTTAGCCCTGGGGTCACTCCTGAACTAACGGGATGTTAGCCCTGGGGTCACTCCTGAACTAACGGGATCACCCTGGGGGTCACTCCTGAACTAATGGGATGTTAGCCCTGGGGGTCACTCCTGAACTAATGGGATGTTAGCCCTGGGGTCACTCCTGAACTAATGGGATGTTAGCCCTGGGGGTCACTCCTGAACTAATGGGATAACGGATTAGCCCTGGGGGTCACTCCTGGGATGTTAGCCCTGTCACTCCTGAACTAACGGGATGTTAGCCCTGGGGGTCACTCCTGAACTAATGGGATGTTAGCCCTGGGGGTCACTCCTGAACTAATGGGATGTTAGCCCTGGGGGTCACACTCCTGAACTAATGGGATGTTAGCCCTGGGGGTCACTCCTGAACTAATGGGATGTTAGCCCTGGGGGTCACTCCTGAACTAATGGGATGTTAGCCCTGGGGGTCACTCCTGAACTAACGGGATGTTAGCCCTGGGGGTCACTCCTGAACTAATGGGATGTTAGCCCTGGGGGTCACTCCTGAACTAATGGGATGTTAGCCCTGGGGGTCACTCCTGAACTAATGGGATGTTAGCCCTGGGGGTCACTTCTGAACTAATGGGATGTTAGCCCTGGGGGTCACTCCTGAACTAACGGGATGTTAGCCCAGGGGGTCACTCCTGAACTAACAGGATGTTCGCCCTGGGGGTCACTCCTGAACAAACGGGATGTTAGCTCTGGGGGTCACTCCTGAACTAATGGGATGTTAGCCCTGGGGGTCACTCCTGAACTAATGGGATGTTAGCCCTGGGGGTCACTCCTGAACTAATGGGATGTTAGCCCTGGGGGTCACTCCTGAACAAATGGGATGTTGGTGGCTCCTCCCCTTTTGCCCTCATGTCTTTTTCTTTCTTTTTATTGCAGTTAGATGAATTAAATTCCTTTATGTTTTAATTAACCAATTCAATTAAACACTCTGCCCACTCCTAAGAATTTGTAAGACACTTATTTTCATAAAATGGACAGAGACCAGTCTCAATATCAATCTGTAGCATTTATTCTCGAGAGTACTGAACATGATACAATTTACAACAGGTTATAAACTGAAAAGGACGTCATTAGGTTTCAAACTGTCCCGTCTCTCCTCCACTCTCGTACAATGGCAGTATAGTTCTCAAGCCTAAGCTTAGTCAGTCCTGATTGAAATGTATACATAATTAGTCATTATTGATAAAAAATCCCTTAACATGCACCCAATCACAAGACTCACAGGCGGGATGTCTCGACCAACCACAACACTCACAGGCAAGATGTATCAAACAACTACAAGACTCACAGGCGGGATGTCTCGACCAATCACAAGACTCACAGTAGCAAGAGAAAGGGAAGTAGCAGAACAAGAAAATAAATGCAAAGCCTTGCTGTAAACACTGCAAAGAAAGTAAAATCTCATGGTACAGCACATAAAAGGGAAATTGTCTTAAAACTGTCTCAACAACGAAGAATTCATGAGTGCTAGTTTCCCTTCTATGGATAGTTATAGTGTGAACGTGTCGTCTAGTCAGGATGATACTCCTAAAGCTGATAGAGATTTTTGGGAAAGTTAAGGGATGTGTCTTAAAAAGAGCATGTGACCTTTGCCTCCTGCCTGTCAATCATTCATATTAAGAGGATGGGTGGGTACCCTCCTCACTAACCTGATGAGTATTAGCTGGCCTCATGTAGTCATTAGAACTATTAAAGCCTCATATGAAACAGAGCACAGCTCTCATTCTCTCCGCTGGGAGCCTAGACCAGACCCATCACTGAGACAACACACCTCGTTAGCACGCTCTTGGCCGCTACTCCTCTAGGTACCAGTGTGGCCTCCAGCTCACTTCACAGGGCCCAGTTCAAATTTCAATTACTATTGAGGTAATTAAGACACGAGTAATAATAATAATTTGGTGGGTGCCTATATTTGTCCTATTTCACACATATACAAGTATGTATTAATTGGAAATATGTTTTTGCATATCCCACTCCACCAGAGACACCCTCAGAAAGTGGGGTCACAGCCATTATCAACAGCAACACTGGAGCAATTAGGGCTAAGTGCCTTGCTCAAGGGCACATTGATAGATTTTCCACCTTGTCAAATTAGGGACCTTTGTGTTACTGGCCCAAAGCTCTAACTGCTAGACTGCCTGCTGCACAGACAGGAGGTGGTTCCAACTTGAGCCAGCATGTCTGTAGCAGAGAGATAGATGAGATGCTTTTGACCAATCACAGGGACTCCTCACACCAATCACTAAGTTGTAGTTGGATTTAAAAAAAAATACAAAACGTATTACATTTATATATATTATCTATAGAAAATAAGCTATTATCTTGTGCTAGATAGAATACTACAATTGAGAAGAGATTACATTTGTAAATACTTGCCGCACTATCCCAAATGTTTAGTTAACATAATTAGTTTCTCTATTTTATTTGCCATTAAATTGCATTATTTTAGTACAGTACTTCCTTATAATTTCCATACCATTTCAGTACACTCTTTAGATTCTCAAATTCATCTGCCGCAGAGTGAGACATTTCTGGCAGGAATAAATAGTTTGAATAGGCTTCTGGATACCCAGACTCCTTTTCAGATGGTCCACATAAAATATAGTACATCAATAAGACAGAGGCAAATTCAGCCACATTCATTCATGGTTGTGGTTGTTTGAATCTTAGCCCATAAATGAATAGCTAATAGGCCTGTGATAGGAGCTGCAGCAATTTTGGGTATTAGTTTCATCATTTGTCGCTGGTACTTGTCAAAGCAGAATTGTCCTCTCCGTGTAAGGAGAATTTGGCGCATACGGGTTAGAAGAGAAAATGAGGAATGGCCCAGATCTTTCTTTTCAGTGACGGTATGGGCAATGAGAGAAGGAGGATGATTTGGGGATATTATGAGTTATTGTAGCCTGCCCAGGCAATGGAAAGGAGTATGGGACATGTCTGTCTGGGCCTGTGTTTTTGTGCTCCTCCTGGCCCTCTCTGTTTTGTCAGCACATCAGCTTATGGACACAGTTAATTGTGTTGGTTGTGAGGACACCTGTCACACTCGCCTCATCTCCATACTAATGTGGACAGTGCTTTGCCGATGGCTGGGAATCTTGTGCATCTATTCAACATCTGACTCCTAAAGATATATACAGTGCCTTCAGACTTTTCCACATGTTGTTGTGTAACAGCCTGAATTTAAAATTGATTAAATTGAGATTGTGTGTCACCGGCCTACACACAATGCCCCATAATGTCAAAGTGGAATTACGTTTAATTTCACAAACTAATAAAATATGAAAAGCTGAAATGTCTTGAGTCAACAAGTATTCAACTTTGTTAGGGCAAGCCTAAATGAGTTCAGGAGTAAAAATGTGCTTAACAAGTCACATAATAAGTTGCATGGACTCACTGTGGGAAATAGTAGTATTTAACATCATTTTTAACTTACTACCTTGTATCTCTACCCCACACATACAATTATATGTAAGATCC
The DNA here is from genome assembly GCF_036934945.1 of Oncorhynchus masou masou. NCBI lineage: Eukaryota > Metazoa > Chordata > Actinopteri > Salmoniformes > Salmonidae > Oncorhynchus > Oncorhynchus masou. Next base: position 20,733,547 of record NC_088235.1, on the reverse strand, counting down.
CTCAGTTGAGCAGTGAATTTCAAACACAGATTCAGCCACAAAGACCAGGGAGGTTGTCCAAAGCCTCGTAAAGAAGGGCACCTATTAGTAGATGGATACAGATAAAAAAACAGACATTGAATATCCCTTTGAGCATGTTGAAGTAATTAATTACACTTTGGACAGTGTATCAATACAACCAGTCACTACAAAGATACAGTAAAAATAATGTCTTATTTTCATACACTACCATATGTTGAGGTCACATAGAAATGTCCTTGTTTTTGAAAGAAAAGCACAATTTGTGTCCATTAAAGTAACATCAAATTGAGCACAAATACAGTGTAGACATTGTTAACGTTGTAGATGACTATTGTAGCTGGAAACAGCACATTATTTTATGGAAGATCTGATACAACGCTGTGTACTACTCCCTTCACAGAGCAGCGCAAACAGACTATAACCAGAATAGAAAGAGGAGTGGGAGGCCCCGGTACACAACTGAGCAAGAGGACAAGTACATTAGAGTGTCTAGTTTGAGAAACAGGCGCCTCACAAGTCCTCAACTGGCAGCTTCATTAAATAGTAGCCACAAAACACTAGTCTCAAAGTCATTAGGGAAGATGCGACTCCAGGATGCTGGCCTAACACAGCATGCCATTGGAACACAGAAGTGAAGGTTGCCTCCGTACACATATGTAGATATTCCATAACATATCTGCCGTTTCCAGCTACAATGGTCATTTACACCATTAACAATATCTACACTGTGTTTCTGATATTTTATGTTATTTTAATGGACCCAAAATGTTATTTCTTTCAAAAACAAGGACATTTCTAAGTGACCGCAAACTTTTGAACTGTAGTGTAAGTATTCAGACCCTTTGCTATGAGACTCGAGATTGAGCTCAGGTGCATCCTGTTTCCATTGATCATCCTTGAGATGTTTCTACAAATTGAGTAGAGTCCACCTGTGGTAAATTCAATTGATTGGACATGATTTGGAAAGGAACACACCTGTCTATTTAAGGTCCCACAGTTGACAGTGCATGCCAGAGCAAAAACCAAGAAATTGTCCGTAGAGCTCCGAGACAGGAATTTGTAGAGGCACATATCTGGGGAAGAGTACCAACACATTTCTGCAGTGTTGAAGATCCCCAAGTACACAGTGGCATCCATCCTTCTTAAATGTAAGAAGTTTGGAACCACCAAGTCTCTTCCTAGAGCTGGCCGCCTGAACAAACATGATAAACAAGATTCTCTGGTCTGATGAAACCAAGATTGGAAACCTGGCACCAACCCTACGGTGAAGCAAAGATGATCGGAGCAAAGTACAGAGAGATCCTTGATGAAAACCTGTCCCTGATTGGCCCAACCAGAGCCCGGACTTGAACCCGATCGAATATCTCTGGAGAGACCTGAAAATAGCTGTGCAGCAAAGCTCCCCATCCAACATGACAAAGCTTGAGAGGATTTTAGAGAAAAATGGGAAAAACTCCCCAAATACAGGTGAGCCAAGCTTGTAGCGTCATACCCAAGAAGACTGGCTATAATCGCTGCCAAAGGTACTTCAACAAACTACTGAGTAAAGGGTCTGAATACTTATGTAAATGTGATATTTCACTTTTTATTTTGAATACATTTGCTAAAATAAAATAAAAAACGTTTTTGCTTTGTCTATGGGGAATTATGTGTAGATTATTATGTGTATATAATTATGTGTATACTGATGAGGGGAAGAAACAATTTAATAAACGTTGGAATAAGGCTGTAATGTAATGAAATGTGGGTCTGAATACTTTCCCGACGGCACTGTATATGCCATACAGGCAACACACTTTTTCTTCTGTGGGCATTGCATATACTAGATTGTTAATCCCCATGTTGCGTATCAAAGTAATGTAGTGGAGGTGTATACAATATCACTTTTTTTATTTTATTTATTTTATTGAATATCAGAAACATACAATATATGTGCAGTGAAGCCGCTCAAAAACTACACCACACCAGTCATCCAACAGACTCCCATTCAGAGCGACACACAGAAGCATCCAGGGTCAATGCCTTGCTCAAGGGCACGTTGACAGATCCACCAGGCCAAAAAAATGTGAACCCAAACCCTCCAAGATCCCCCCCCCCCACAGTTCCCCAATAGCTGTCCCTCAACCATCCGAGACCCCTCCCACAGTCCACCCCCAGAATAAAAGATGTAACCAAAAAATACACTTATTTCCATTCCCCACCCCCAAGGACCCCACAATGCACCAACAACCAAGAAAATGAACTACAGAGAAAAAAGAAAAAGGCAGAAGAAAACAACGAACAATGCAAAAAAAAATATCCAGTTGAAGTTAGAAGTTTACATACACTCATGTTGGAGTCATTAAGACTTGTTTATCAACCACTCCACAAATATCTTGTTGACAAACTATAATTTTGGCAAGTCGATTAGGACATCAACTTTGTGGGTGATACAAGTAATTTTTCCAACAATTGTTTACAGACAGATTATTTGACTTATAATTCACTGTATCACAATTCCAGTTGGTCAGAAGTTTACATACACTAAATTGACTGTGCCTTTAAATAGCTTGGAAAAATCCAGAAAATTATGTCATGGCTTTAGAAGCTTCTGATAGGCTAATTGACTTCATTTGAATCAATTGGTGGGTGTACCTGTGGATGTATTTCAAGGCCTACCTTCAAACTCAGTGTCTCTTTGCTTGACATCATGGGAAAATCAAAAGAAATCAGCAAAAACCTCAGAAAACAAATTGTAGACCTCCACAAGTCTGGTTCATCCTTCGGAACAATTTCCAAACGCCTGAAGGTACCATGTTAATCTGTACAAACAATAGTACGCAAGTATAAACACCATGTGACCACGCAGCCGTCATACTGCTCAGGAAGGAAGGAGACACATTCTGTCTCCTAGAGATGAACACACTTTGGTGCGAAAAGTGCAACTCAATCCCAGAACAACATCAAAGGACCTTCTGAAGATGCTGGAGGAATCAGGTACAAAGTATCTATATCCACAGTAAAACGAGCTCTATATCGACATAACCTGAAAGGCCGCTCAGCAAGGAAGAAGCCACTGCTCCAAAACTTCCATAAAAAAAGCCAGACTACGGTTTGCACATGGGGACAAAGATCATACTTTTTGGAGAAATGTCCTCTGGTCTGCAGAAACAAAATAGACCTGTTTGGCCATAATGACCATTGTTATGTTGGGAGGAAAACGTGGGAGGCTTGCAAGCCGAAGAACACCATCCAAACCATGAAGCATGCGGGTGGCAGCATCATGTTGTGGGGGTGCTTTGCTGCAGGGGGGACTGGTGTACTTCACAAACTAGATGGCATCATGAGGCAGGAACATGATGTGGATATATTGAAGCAACATCTCAAGACATCAGTCAGGAAGTTGAAGCTTGGTTGCAAATGGCTCTTCCAAATGGACAATGACCCCAAGCATACTTCCAAAGTTGTGACAAAATGCCTTAAGAACAACAAAGTCAAGGTATTGGAATCAGCCATCACAAAGCCCTGACCTCAATCCTTTAGAAAATATGTGAGCAGACCTGAAAAACCGTGTGCGAGCAAGGAGGCCTACAAACCTGACTCAGTTACAACAGCTCTGTCAGGAGGAATGGGTCAAAATTCACCCAACTTATTGTGGCAAGCTTGTGGAAGGCTACCAGAAACTTTGACCCAAGTTAAACAATTTAAAGGCAATGCTATCAAATACTAATTGAGTGTATGTAAACTTCTGACCAACTGGGAATGTGATGAAAGAAATAAAAGCTGAAATAAATAATTCTCTCTACTATTATTCTGACATTTCATATCCTTAAAATAAAGTGGTGACCTAAGACAGGTTTTGAATGAGAGTGTGTGTATATGCATGTGTACAAACACCTGCACGGCACCAGCCTCAGGCATACCAGCATTAGTTGTAAAAACACTGCCCCTCCGTGTCATTCAAATGTACTTTTTATTATGTTTTATTTAGACTTAATTTTTTTCTTTATTCTTTGACCATCATTCTATCTCCCCCACCGCAACTCCACTCCCACTTGTCTCCAATTCCACATCCCAACCCTCAGCTCCCCTCAGCCTATCCCATCTATATCTGCTGGCCACCCTCTTCGGATTTCTACTCAACAGATATCTTGTTTAACGTACAATTTCAATCTATCTCATCGAATAGAATCCACAGATTGCGAGTTGAAGATAAATACTTTTACTAAGAGTATTAGTATATTAGTAATTGACTGACCCGGTCTCTACAGATCTCCTAACAGTACTATTTCTAGGGTCAATTTCAGATCAATGCTATGCATTTTCAGCCATTCCTGAACCTGACACCACACAAATGGCGCCAGAAGAAATGGCAGCTGTTTACGGTCGCCCAACCAATTGTGTGTTTATTATGTATTGTAACTTATTTTGTACATAATGTTTCTGCAACTGTATCTTACGGCAAAAAAGAGCTTCTGGATATCAGGACAGCGATCACTCACCTCGGATTAGACAAAGAGCTTCTGGATATCAGGACAGCGATCACTCACCTCGGATTAGACAAAGAGCTTCTGGATATCAGGACAGCGATCACTCACCTCGGATTAGACAAAGAGCTTCTGGATATCAGGACAGCGATCACTCACCTCGGATTAGACAAAGAGCTTCTGGATATCAGGACAGTGATCACTCACCTCGGAATAGACAAAGAGCTTCTGGATATCAGGACAGCGATCACTCACCTCGGATTAGACCAATATATTTTCTTCAACAAGCAGGACACACTGGACATTCTCCAAACACACGACAGGGCCAACATCCCCGTTATTTGCAAGAGGAAGAGACGCCGGTACAGAGGACACAGAGTGGGATGCCTCGTGAGGACCCGCAGAAGGTGTGTGGGAAATCTGCCGTTGAAGTCAATATTACTCGCCAACGTGCAATCACTGGACAATAAATTAGACAAGGTACGACTTTGGCCGGAGACTTTAACGCAGGGAAACTTAAACCAGTTCTACCAAATATCTATCAACATGTTAAATGTGCAACCAAAGGGAAAACAATTCTAGATAATCTGTACTCCACACGCAGGGACGCGTACAAATCTCTCATTGTGGAGAGCTTATTTATATATTTTGTGATATGAATGCCAAGTATGTCTACTTCACCATCAGCCCATTTTATTGGTAAACTGCAGGGTAATGTAAAAGTTGTTTTTATTTTATATACCCTGTAACGGCGTTCTTCGTTTGTCGAAAGAGAGTCGGACCGAAATGCAGCGTGTTGGTTACTCATGTTTTTAATGAAACAAATGACGAAACAAATGACGAAACAAATGACGTACAAATACAAAACAACAAAACGGAACGTGAAACCTAATTACAGCCTATCTGGTGAAACTACACAGAGACAGGAACAATCACCCACGAAATACAAAGTGAAACCCAGGCTACCTAAATACGGTTCCCAATCAGAGACAACGAGAATCACCTGACTCTGATTGAGAACCGCCTCAGGCAGCCAAACCTATGCAACACCCCTACTCAGCCACAATCCCAATAACTAAAAAACCCCACTATGAAATACAACAAACATAAACCCATGTCACACCCTGGCCTGACCAACTAATTAACTAAAACACAAAATACTAAGACCAAGGCGTGACATACCCATTTTATAAGAGAATCATCGAAATTGAAGAAATTCAGGCATTTATTAATCAAATACAGTCTTACTTTATAAAATGCCTTTTCAAAATCTGCTGTAAATACCAGGCCTGACTTCTTAGATGTTTCATGATGTTCTATTATTTCTAGTAGTTGTCATATATTATCTGTAATGTATCGTCCGTGTAAAAAACCTGTCTGATCCGGATGAACAATACATGGTAAAACCCTTTTAATTCTGAGTGCTATGCATTTCGCTACTGTATTTGCATCACAACATTGAAGTGTAAGGGGCCTCCAGTTTTTTAGATAGACGATCTTCATATTTGTCATCTGGGTCTTGTTTTAATACAAGAGAAATCAGACCTTCCTGCTGAGTACCTGACAGACTACCATTTCTATAGGAGTAGTTAAAACAATCTAACAATGGAGCTTTTAATATATCAAAAAAGTATTGATATACCTCTACCGGTATGCCATCAAGCCCTGGGGGTTTTCCAGACTGAAAGGATTTAATAGCCTTAAAAGGTTATTCCTCTGGAATTTGGCCTTCACACTGATCTTTCTGTACATTTGTTAATTTTAAATGTTTTATATTATTTGGAAATAATTCCTTACCGTAATCTTCCTTCACTGGTAGAGGATGAGATGGAAAAGAGAACATCTGCCTAAAATATTTATGTTCCTCTTTTAAAATAGAATTTGGAGAATCATTGATGACTCCGTCTTCAGAGTTTCTGCAAATTATTTTTGTTAGCGTTCCTGTATTGGAGGTTCAGGAATAATTTTGTGCACTTTTCTCCATATTCCATCCAGTTTATTTTTGTAATATATTATATTAGATCGTTCTTAAATAAGTTCCTCAAGTTCTATTTTTTCTCCTCTAAATTATTTTGTATCTCTGTAGTATTGTTTTTATGGCTGTCTACCTGTGCTATTAGTTCATGGATTTCCCTTGTTAGTCTTGCCTCTTTAGCCAGAAACTGCTTTTTTATTATTAATGAATATTGCATTGAATGACCTCTGAAGGTACATTTTTAAAGGTATCTCAAACAATAAGGGGATTTGCTGAACCTATATTATACTGGAAAAATTCAGTTATAAATGATTTTGTCTCAGTGAAAAATAAGTTGTCCTCCAGTAAATTTTGATTAAATTACCAATATCACCGTCCACGTGGAAATTATATAAGAGTTATGTGAAGGCCAATTAGATGACGATCCGATCGCATTCGTCTGCTATAAAATGTAGTTTTTACATTTGATGCAAGAGTGAAAGAGACAAGAAAGTAGTCATGACGACTAGCTTGATTAACTCTCCTCCATGTATACTGTATCTCACTAGGTCAGGGATTTTTAGTCTCCAATATCCACTATTTCTAATGTGTCAACAATATTTGTGATTTCCTTAAGGGCACGGTAATGATAGTTTGTAGAGATAACCTTTACGGTCCATTGAGGTACTTAACGCTGTGTTATAGTGTCCAACCATAATGATTTGATAATTTGTTGCCTGTAAATTCAATAAATTGGTGTAAGTATTTTCAACGAAGTATAGATCATCCTGATTTTGACCATATAGATTAATAAGCCAAGAAAGTGAGAGAAGAGAGCAAGATTAGGTGTGTGTGTATATAAGTCCGTGTGTAAGTGGGCATGTACAGTAATTGAGTATGTGTGTGTTCATATCCCCTTCATAGTGTTCAGATATTTTTACAGTTCCCATACTTTCTTTTTTTTGTAATCTGAAGTCCCGGTAGAATCTAGTACAGCCATGGTGTTATGAAGCTGTCTCAGAATAGCTATCCATCTATAAAGAATTTGTCACAATGAGAAAGGCACTCTTACACTTCTACCTCTGTTGCAGCTTTTTTTCTGAAACAGTCTCTTTATCTCCCTTGGAAATTGGGCATAGAGACCAAATTTGGTCCCTTTAAGCTCCCTTCCCCTGCTTTCGATCAGCTCCTTTTGTTGGTAGTGTTCAAATTCTGCGATGATCTGATCACGCCCTCTGGATTATTGGATGCGTCCTCAGGAATCCCAGAAAAAATATATATTTTCATGCATGCTATGACTTTGTATGTTTAGTAGCAACTCCTTCATGACCTTGTTTTCCCTGAGTAGACAACCCATGTTTGAATTGTGGATTTTAACCTTGGCTGTGAGTGCCTTGTTCTCTCCTTGGAGCGTGAGAATTTCACTCAGGCGAAACACTAAACTCCCCATCTGCTAGGGTTAGGGTTAGCCCTGCTACCTCCTCACACAACTTTTCCAGTGTTGCATGGATTCTAGCCAGAGCACTAGCCTCTACTTCAACAGTAAGTAAATTGTCCATGTCTGTAGATGAATCTGTTTTTATTTTTTTGTCGGGTTAAAGTTATTTTGCGAGGTAGTCGGGTCTTTCCATGATGAAGTATGTTGTTCCTCCAAAGCCTAAAGCTGTTTGTACTCATCGAATTCCCTCAGGATCTCCTTAGTATCCAGGTTGGCTCTTTACTATAACCAGTTGATTTACGAAAAGATAACAATGAGTCTTTCCCTAGAAGACGACAGGTGTCTGTTGTACAGCCAGCTAGCACTCGCTGAATCCACACAAAAACACGTTTGATATTCATATTTAATTATTAACGGTTTCGTTTTAATCAAAACTAACAAACAAATTGTTTTTCCAGCTTACAGTGTTCAGCTGCGCACTCTGATGACAAGCTTGACAAGTCAAACAGGCAAACACAAAGCAGTGATTGGTCCTTAAGGTATACAGTGCCTTGCGAAAGTATTCGGCCCCCTTGAACTTTGCGACCTTTTGCCACATTTCAGGCTTCAAACATAAAGATATAAAACTGTATTTTTTGTGAAGAATCAACAAGTGGGACACAATCATGAAGTGGAACGACATTTATTGGATATTTCAAACTTTTTTAACAAATCAAAAACTGAAAAAGTGGGCGTGCAAAATTATTCATCAACCTTAAGTTAATACTTTGTAGCGCCACCTTTTGCTGCGATTACAGCTGTAAGTCGCTTGGGGTATGTCTCTATCAGTTTTGCACATCAAGAGACTGAAATTTTTTCCCATTCCTCCTTGCAAAACAGCTCGAGCTCAGTGAGGTTAGATGGAGCGCATTTGTGAACAGCAGTTTTCAGTTCTTTCCACAGATTCTAGATTGGATTCAGGTCTGGACTTTGACTTGGCCATTCTAACACCTGGATATGTTTATTTTTGAGCCATTCCATTGTAGATTTTGCTTTATGTTTTGGATAACTTGGCTTTCGATGATTTTAGAAAGGCAGGGCAGGATGGATATAGGTCCATAACAGTTTGCGCATAGAGTGTCTCCCCCTTTGAAGAGGGGGATGACCATGGCAGCTTTCCAATCTTTGGAGATCTCAGACAATACGGAACAGAGGTTGAACAGGCTAGTAATAGGGGTTGCAACAATTTTGACGGATAATTCTAGAAAGAGAGGGTCCAGATTGTCTAGCCCAGCTGATTTGTAGGGATCCAGATTTTGCAGCTCTTTCAGAACATCAGCTGTCTGGATTTGGGTGAAGGAGAAGCGGGGGGGCGGGGCTTGGGCAAGTTGCAGCAGGGCCTGGGTTAACCTCTACATCACCAGAGGAGGAGTAGAATAAAGATGCAGCTAAAGGCTATAAGAACTGGTCGTCTAGTGCGTTTGGAACAAAGGAGCAGATTTCTGGGCGCAGAAGAATAGATTCAAGGCATAATGTACAGACAAAGGTAAGGTAGGATGTGAGTACAGTGGAGGTAAACCTAGGCTTAAAGTGACGATGAGAGAGGTTTCGTCTCTGGAGGCACAAGTTCAGCCAGGTGAGGACACTGCATGTGTGGGGGTTTAACAAAAGGGCTACAGTTGAAGACGGAAGTTTACATACCACTGAGCCAAATACATTTAAATTAAGTTTTTCTCAATTCCTGACATTTAATCCTAGTAAAAATATCCTGTCTTAGGTCAGTTAGGATCACCACTTTATTTTAAGAATGTGAAATGATTTATTTCAGCTTTTATTTCTTTCATCACATTCCCAGTGGGTCAGAAGTTTACATACACTCAATTAGTATTTGGTAGCATTGCTTTTAAAACTTCTTGCAACTCCAAACCTGTATCCGGGAGCGTACTCATAGCCTCAAGCTCATTACCATAACGCAATGTTTCCTATTCATGAAAATCGCAAATGAAATTAAATAAATATATTGAAACACAAGCTTAGCCTTTTGTTAACAACACTGTCATCTCAGATTTTCTAAATATGCTTTTCAACCAAAGCTACACAAGCATTTGTGTAAGAGTATTGATAGCCTAGCATAGAATTAAGTCTAGCATTCAGCAGGCAACATTTTCACAAAAACAAGAAAAGCATTCAAATAAAATCATTTACCTTTGAAAAACTTTGGATGTTTTCAATGACGAGACTCTCAGTTAGATAGCAAATGTTCATTTTTTCCAAAAGGATTACTTGTGTTTGAGAAATAGCTCCATTTTGTTCATCACGTTTGGGTAAGAAAAAAAAAACGAAAGTGCAGTCACTTACAACTGCAAACTTTTTTCCAAATTAGCTCCATAATATCGACAGAAACATGGCAAACGTTGTTTAGAATCAATCCTCAAGGTGTTTTTCACAAATCTATTCGATGAAAAATCCTTCCTTGCATTCGGTTTCTCATCAGAGGCAAACGGAAAAATACTGGAGCTGGAGATTATGCAATAATTGCGACGGAGGACACCAAGCGAACACCTGGTAGATGTAGTCTCTTATGGTCAATCTTCCAATGATATGCCTACAAATACGTCACAATGCTGGAGACACCTTGGGGAAAACGTGGAACACGTAAGCTGACTCCAAGCTCCTCCACAGCCATATAAGGTGTCATTGCCATGAGGCGGTTTCAAAAAATGCGGCTCTCCTGATTGGATTTTTATCTGGGTTTTTTCTGTAACATCAGTTCTGTGGCACTCACAGACAATATTTTTGCAGTTTTGGAAACGTCAGAGTGTTTTCTTTCCAAAACGGTCAATTATGTGCATAGTCGAGCATCTTTTCGTGACAAAATATCTATATCTAAATCGGGAACGTTTTTCATCCAAAAATGAAATACCGCCCCCAGAGTTTCAAGAGGGATAGGGGGCGCTAATTTCCCCTTTGGATGAATTGCGTGCCCATAGTGAACTGCATAAAAATCTGTCCTAAATTGCTAATATATGCATATCATAATTATTATCGGATAGAAACCACTGTGAAGCTTCTAAAACCGTTTGAATTATGTCTGTGAGTATAACAGAACTCACAGGGCAGGCAATCTTCCAAACGAGTTTTGGGATCCTGAAAGTTGGGGCAACTTTGACGTCATAGCCCCCTCCCTTCCCAACAAGTTATGGATCTGGAAACACTTCCTATGTCTTCCACTAGATGTCCTCATTCAGTAGAACGTTAAATGGTGCATATGCTGTGAACTTTGACCCTATATGGAGTGAGTAGTTCTAAGTGTCGCAAAGATTTTCATGTGCGTGAAACGCGCCCTTGGGAAAGAGAGCTTCCTTTGTTCCAGTCAGCCCAGATGAACTAGGATTGTCCGGTTGGAATGCCATTCGTTTTGTACGTTTATAACATCCTGAAGCTTGATTCTGCACCTAGTTTGACCAGTTTCGTCGACCTGTAATATGTAATTTGGAAGTTTTGATGCGCAATTATTCTGGACCAGAAGTCATTTTTTGGGCATTTGAGCTGAAAGTGGTAGCATATGCTACTACATGGACACTAGAATTGAACATTATGAAACAAAACGATGTATTGTGTAAGTATGACTCCTTCCACTACATTCTGATCGAAGACCATCAAAGGTAAGGGAATATTTATGTTGTAATTTTGTATTTCTGTTGACTCCAACATAGCGGAGAAATATTGTTACGTCTGAGCGCCGTCTCAGATTATTGCATAGTAAACTAATTCCGTAACGTTAAAAAAAAATGTGACACAGCGGTTGCATTAAGAACCAGTGTATCTTTCTAAATGTATGTAGAACATGTATCTTTAGTCAAAGCTTATGATGAGTATTTCTGTTATCTGGCGTTTGTCGTGGAAATTTCCTCTATTTACCAAATCATGAGACGAACCACACACAAGTCAGAGTTAATTATCAAAGCCCATCTTTAATTATATATGCTCTATCACAACCCTGTGACTCTCAGATCAATTCAGTGTCTATCAATGAATTCTCTGAGAGTCCCTTACACATTTCAACTGAGAACTTTTATAGCAAAGACACACAGGATAAGACAGCATCGGCATAATTCATTGTTCAGCTTGACCTCTCCCCTCTCTCCGGCCCAAGCAACTTAGTCTTGACATAGAACAGATACTGCAACCCCGCCACAGTATTATAAAAAAATAACATTCTGATGTGAAGTCACTTACAAACATATTATGAATATAAAACATCTTACCTATGTTACCACCTAATTCTGATTATTCCCAACACGTTATCTGGCGTAGCTTTCTATAATTTCTCCGGATATTTTGGAGAATTTTCTGAACATGGCGTCAATGTAAACCGAGATTTATCGATATAAAATGCATATTATTGAACAAAACATAAATGTACTGTGTAACATGTCATATTACTGTGATCTGATGAAGATTTTCAAAAGGTCAGTGAATGATTTTTCTTTTAATCCTGCTTTTGTCATTTTATCTTTTGTTGGACAAAATGGCTACGTTTTTTCTTTGTTTTGGTGGTGGTCTAACATAAATATATGCTGTGTTTTCGCCGTAAAACATTTAAAAAATCTGACACGCTGGGTAGATGAACAAGGTGTTTATCTTTCATTTGAGGTATTGGACTTGTTAATGTGTGGAGGTTAAATATTTCTAAGAATATTTTTGCATTCCCTGCACCACTGTTTGAGTTGAATGGGGGGGGTGTAGTTCCCGCTTGGGAACCTATAGGCACAACAGCATAAATGCTGGGTGAATTTTGGCCCATTCCTCCTGACAGATGGTGTAACTGAGTCAGGTTTGTAGGCCTCCTTGCTCGCACACGCATTTTCAGTTCTGCCCACAAATTCTCTATAGGATTGAGGTCAGGGCTTTGTGATGGCTGATTCCAATACCTTGACTTTGTTGTTCTTAAGGCATTTTGTCACAACTTTGGAAGTATGCTTGGGGTCATTGTCCATTTGGAAGACCCATTTGCAACCAAGCTTCAACTGATGTCTTGAGATGTTGCTTCAATATATCCACATCATTTTCCTTCCTCATGGTGCCATCTATTCTGTGAAGCGCACCAATCCCTCCTGCAGCAAAGCACCCCCACAACATGATGCTGCCACCCCTGTGCTTCACGGTTTGGATGGTGTCTTCGGCTTGCAAGCCTCCCACTTTTTCCTCCCAACATAACGATGGTCATTATGGCCAAACAGTTCTATTTTTGTTTCATCAGACCAGAGGACATTTCTCAAAAAGCATGATCTTTGTCCCCATGTGCAGTTCCAAACTGTAGTCTGGCTTTTTATGGCGGTTTTGGAACAGTGGCTTCTTCCTTGCTGAGCGGCCTTTCAGGTTATGTCGATATAGGACTCATTTTACTGTGGATATATATACTTTTGTACCTGTTTCCTCCAGCATCTTCACAAGGTCCTTTGCCATTGTTCTGGGATTTATTTTCACTTTTCGCACCAAAGTACGTTCATCTCTAGGACACAGAATGCTTCTCCTTCCTGAGCAGTATGACTCCTGGGTGGTCCTATGGTGTTTATACTTGCATATTATTGTTTGTATGGATGAACGTGGTACCTTCATGTATTTGGAAATTGTTCTCAAGGTGCAATTTGTGGAGGCCTACAATTTCTACAAGACTTGTGGAGGTCTACAATTTGTTTTCTGAGGTCTTGGCTGATTTCTTTTGATTTTCCCATGATGTCAAGCAAAGAGGCACTGGTTTTGAAGGTAGGCCTTGAAATACATCCACAGGTACACCTCCAATTGACTCAAATGATGTCAGTTAGCCTATCAGAAGCTTCTAAAGCCTTGACATAATATTTTGGAATTTTCCAAGCTGTACAAAGGCACATTCAGCTTAGTGTATGTGGAATTGTGATATAGTGAATTATAGGTGAAATAATCTGTCTGTAAACATTTGTTGGAAAAATTATTTGTGTCACGCACAAAGTTGATGTCCTAACCAACTTCCCAAAACTATAGTTTGTTAACAAGAAATTTGTGGAATGGTTGAAAAACTAGTTTTAATGACTCCAACCTAAGTGTATGTAAACTTCCGACTTCAGCTGTTTCTGATATGGGCAGAAATCTTAAATTCTTGTTAATCTAACTGTACTGTCCAATTTACCGTAGCCATTACAGTGAAAGAATACCATGCTATTGTTTGAGAGTGTACAATTCTGAACTTGAAAATGTATGAATAAACCAATTAGCCACATTTTGGCAATCTTGACACAACATGTTGAACATGTATTCAATGGTTCATTGGATCAGTCTAAAACCTTGCTCATACACTGCTGCCATCTCGTGGCCAAAATCTAAATTTCACCTGGGCTGGAATAATACATTATGGCCTTTCTCTTTCATTTCAAAGAAAAATTCATGTTTTTCTTTGTATTATCTTTAACCAGATCTGATTTGTTATATTCTCCTACATTAATTTCACATTTCACAAACCTCAAAGTGTTTCCTTTCAAATGCTATCAAGAACATGCATGTCCTGAGCTACAGGCAGTTAGATTTCGGTATTTCTTTTTAGGTGAAAATTTGAAAAAATTGTCCGATCCTTAAATAAAGTATTGTTTGGGGACTTATTTGTGTAGGAATGTAGCTGTTTTCTGGGTGATTTGGGATGTTTTATTTGTGCTTCCCATGCCTGTATTTCTGTATTTTTACGTGTATATGTTTTGGTATAATTGTGTATGTTTGTATTGTATATACAGGGCACATTTGTAAAATAGACCAGGGTCTATTGTTGTTTCCCCCTTATAAAATAAAGGTTACATATTTTTTTACCATGAATGACTCAAACAATGAGATTTTGAGATATGTTTCCCTTTTTGTTACACCATTGACTGCATGCAGAATATCAACCCTGCACATACTACATGTACAGTAAAAGTTTAGATTTTGACCTGTTGAGAGAGTATGGATGCACTGATCCAGGGACATCTATTCTTACCCTAATTCTCACCATAACCATGAATTACCAAATGATGGGGATGACCCTGTATAAGGGATCAGGGCACCACTCGTGGTCATGGAAACCCTAGTTAGCCTAATCATCCTCAATCTAATCTCAGTATTAGGCCAACCAAGGAAGCACCTCACTCCCCAAATTCCTTTAACAGATGGCCTGACGTACGTCTCTCTAGACAGGGCACCTAGCTGTGTGGACCACACTGGGTTGCCAGAGGAAGGAAGGGGTAGTGGTTGAGTAGAGGCATATGGCCACAGCCCTGTCCCCTACTGACTGCTTGTCTCTGGGTAAACCTCCACTCTGCCTTGGCCCGTCCCTCTCCCAGAAACACTCACTCCCGGACCGCGTCAACGCCTGGAAGATTGCAGCAGAGACATCCCTCTCCATCTGCACCTAAAGACATGCATGCCTCGACAATGAGGTGACTGAGTCACCGCCAGAACAGAAGCAGAGGGGCTGATGAGGAAGGAAGGATGCTGTGTGTGGTTTGGGAGGGTGGGACACATTAACAAGCTGTAATCTCAACTGCCTTATCCATAATGCATTGTCTGGGCCAATTTACATGGTGTTATATGGTGTTACATGGTATGTTACCTGGTGTTACCTGGTGTTACATGGTGTTGGACCATTTGTGAAGAGAAGATAATCCATCATATTACTTTATTAGCTTGTCTCCCTCTCCCTCTCCTTCTCCTTTCCTTCTCCTTTCCCTCTCCTTCTCCCTCTCCTCCCTCTTCTCCCATTCCCTCTCCTCCTTCTCCACCTTCTCCCCCTCCCTCCATCCCTCCCTCCCTCCCTCCCCCCCACTCCTTTTCTTTTTCCCTTTCTTTCTCCCTTTCATTTTCCCTCTCTCTCTCTCTCTCTCTCTCTCTCTCTCTCTCTCTCTCTCTCTCTCTCTCTCTCTCCCCCTCTCCTCCCTCTCTCTCCCTGTTATTTTTGTTTGTTTGCCTGTTTTATCATGGTTATTGTGCCAATCGTTACTGGCCCCTTAAAAACTACAAACAGCTTAATTGCTGGGCTGTAGAAAAAGTGCATGTTGGTGACAGCCAAGAGTTTGGGATTCGTGTTAAAATGTGGCATCAAGCACATTTACACTATTTCCCCCTGAATATATTCCCAACTGAATAACAAGAACCTGGACCTGTTTCAGGTTAAGGATCTGTTAAGGTCGAACATGGCTTTGTCACCTTGTGATAAATGCCTGGACTACTGAACAGTCTCATTTTCAGACCAGTCTTCATAACAACAACAGAAAACAACAAACACTAATCATGAATACTGTCATTATGATGAAATCCCTAGCTTAAAAAAGTTGAATTTCTGTGTTGAGGACTGAGCAAATAAATAGCTGAGAATCATTTGTTTATAACAGTAAGTATATTGACAAAGGAAACCCCTATTGGTTCAAAATGTAATTCAAGGAAATTGTTTTCTCTGTTCAGATAGCATTTTGGGAAAGTTGAATTGGAGCATAATCTACATAATCTGCAGAAGAAAGACTGAAATTGAAGTTAAAGTTGTTAATTTGAGTAAATGAATTAACTGAATTAAAGAATTCTGATCTCATTAGCAATAACTAACAAAGCTGAAAAAGCCACATTTATAAAAAATAAAAAAGTAATAATTTTTTTATGTAGTTAATGTGGCACTATAGAGGTACTGTTTAAATTTTTAAGCAACATATCAAACACAAATGTTTGGAAAACATTAGAAGCATTTATCAACACCTGAAATAAAAATGTGTATTTTATTCTTATAGGGGCAAATGAAGAAAATAAAGAGCACAGAATCTATTAGCAGTGAACATTTGTTTGTATTTATAATTTTCTATAAATTACACTTGAAAGAAAACAAAAAAATATAATTTTTTTTATGACAAAGATGGTTTGCAACATTTCCAGTCTTGATGCACTTGTCAAGGAAATGTAAAAAATATGAAATTGTTGTGTTTTTCCTATAGGTTGCTACAGTCACACACTACAGTGTACAGCCCCTGCCTCACCTCTACAGCATGTCTCTGCTAATGCTCCCAGTCAGCGATACTAATCCTGGTAATCACTGCAGATGAGAGGGATAGATGGGATGGTGAAGGATCGCTGCTGCCATGTGTGTGATGGGAGGGCAGGGAGGGAGAGGAAGATCAACGGTGTCCTAAACCTATCAAAGTGCCAGTTTGTTTAATTGTTGGCACATCAACCGTACAGACGAGAGCATCCACCTTCCTCCCTAACTCACTCATTACCATCACTCCAACTCTGTCCATAATACACCAGACTCCTCAACACCCTGACAACGGGACAGCAAACTGCCCTAAAAAAGTGGATTAAAATTGTAATCATATACGTGTTTTTTTTAGCATGCACACCATACTGTACCATTAGTTTCACAAATAAGTAATAATTTGCTAATGACAACATTATGTTAAGTCAGTTTAGGGGCAATTAAAGTGAGTGATATTTACATATGCCTAATGAATCACAGTGTGTGGCAGCTTGAGGAAGTCTAATGAATATTCATCCAGGCATTCTCAACCGCCGCCGCAGTTTATAAACTGATTTATGGTTGATTTGCCCTTTTAAAAAATGAAAATGTGCGCATCTCCCACAAGGAGGGAATGAACAATAAAGGCTGATTATAAAAATGTTTTAGTGGTAAACTGCCAGTGAGGAGAGCAGAGGCTTATTTTTATAGACTTCCCTACTTACATAAAGAGCACGCTTTTGTGTTTTTGTGAAAAGTAAGGGACCAATCTGCCCACCTCCTTCGGACTCAAGATGGCAATGGTGCCAATGGTATGGCACTGATTTGCCCTGTAATTTCCATGCTTGATAGTTAGGTTCTAACCCCTCAGGTGGAGATTCAACAGGCAATCAGTACATCACACAACCTCCATGGTTTATCATGCTAATACAACTGTCAGTTTAGCAGGTGCTACACCACATGATAAAGAGCCAGGCAAGAAAATACAATAGGCTGTAGGATGTTCATAAATATAATTTTATGGTTATGTTATTTGTGTGGGCAAAATGCATTTACTGCACTTTAAAAATCAAAATGTCAAACAATGTGATCATAAGAGCACACCCGGCCATTCGGTTTATGTTTATGATACAACACTTTTTTCTTCCCAGTGCTTACAGTAGACAAAAGGCACTTTCGATTTGTTTCACGAAGTTCAGAAATTTAGCATGATAGAGAGCTGAGTGTTACTTTGGTCCTGTTTACTGTAGCAGGTGATCCAATAAAGTCAAACATTTGCTGTGTATGACTGTGGTTACATTTCTCATTGGTAAAGTCCATTGACCATTAGCAGGATCCCTTGAGAAAGGCAGCAGCCAAAATGTCAGGGCTGGCTAAATATTGAATACAATAAATGTAAAACACTTTGCAAGAACAAAGTTGTATATTTTTCGTGTTCACCCTATCTCCACATTAAAGTTCCATTGACCAAACCATACAATTAGAATTCTTGACTTATTCTATGTAACAAACCCTCATTGTTTACTATGTATTAATCCATAATTATGTCCTCTTTTTGTCTTGGTGTGAATAAACCATGGATTAAAACACAGCAGTAATCAACCTTAACAATAAGATTGTAGTTATTAAGCAGCTATATGTGGAATAAGGCAACCACATGATAGTGAGGGAACCCATCAGCATTGGAATTTAAGACATGCCTATACAACTAATTCTAGTTGATGATGTTGGGAAGTAGTTTTGAGTGAGGTATGTTGGCACCATTTGTGTTTTGCACTTTTATGGAGTATCTTCAGAGTATGGAGCTTCTGCTTTTTGGATGATAGGACACCTTTAGTTCTGTGACATTCTCATCGTGGAACATGTCTGCCCCCTTGTGTTGCTTTTTCCTGAATTATTTGTACAGCTTTGTCCAATAGATGGCACTGCTGCTTGATATCTAAAGACAATGAACCAGCTAGCTAGACTATGATGACTCAAGCTTTTTTTCCCCTTTATTTAACTAGGCAAGTCAGTTAAGAACAAATTCCTTTTCACAATGACAGCCTACCAGGGAACAGTGGGTTAACTGCCTTGTTCAGGGGCAGAACAACAGATGTTTACCTTGTCAGCTCAATGTTCTACACTGTTCTACACAAGTATGATGCTCTGTGTAGCTGAGGGTTATGCTGCTGCAAATAGCTGTCTATGTTGAGTAGACGTGAGGTTATGGGTAATTACACATATCCTTTATATGGATTAGATGTGTTAATAAACTCAAATGAATTGTGGGTAAGCCCCATCACCCTAGAAGTATTCTTTTAGATGAATCAGTAATCTCCATGTAAATTTGCTTGCAAATCGTTGAAGTGCATGCTGTATAGGTGTAATTATGTGACTACAGTATGCTTTGCCTTCCTATACACTGTAATTACCCCGCACCTCTCCAAAAACCTGGATATGTAAGTATGTGTGTCTTTCGGAGTGTTGGGTTAAATTTCGGTTGGACCTTATGTGCAATTGACCAATAAAGTTATTTAAATCTTAATCTTATTTACTGTAGGCCTACCCACATGTAACAAACATGTAGTTATTTTTGAGAGGTCAGAGAGGCGTACCAGCAGCCATTCTAACCAAATGGACAATAAATTCCGTTCCATTCAAATAATTTCATTAAATTCTATTCAATTCCATTCCATTTCATTCTATTCCATTATATTCTATTCATGGCAATACATAGGATTGTGGAAATACATTTCTCCCATAATAAGACTAGGGTATGTAGGCCAACGTCTAAATTTTTATCGTGGATCTGAGTCAGGATTTAGGTCAGAATTATGACTTATCTCATTCCAATGTAATTATTTTTTCTCCATTGTGCCTCCATTGTGCACAGTAGGTGGGACCATGCATTTCAGTGCGCTATTCGTCACCACACGACCCAGAGAACGTAGCTTAATGGCGCTTTGCTCAGACACCCCTATGTTTTGTGAGATGTAACTGCGTCTGAAGGCTGTGAGAGATAAGTGGAAAGTCCCTAACACTGGAAATCCCCTTTGTCTGCCTGGGCTTTTCCGCAGTCTGCATGAACTACATTAAGTTGGAGGACGTGATCTATGCTTTGACATGTAGAGTAAACATACCAACATATAATTGATTGTGAAGAAGGCTGAATGGCGCTGTTTGGACTGCTGCGGTTACCCTGATTGAAGTGGCAGAGGACTACCAGGAGCATCCTTAGGGCTTTGTTGGTGGTCTTATTGTACAGGTAATATTCATTCATATTCTATATGTTTCTCTATCAATAATTGGAACTCACTTTCGTTTTAGCGTTTGAAATCTATATACTATACGTCGTTGCATTGTTGTGTTTCTGGGAAGATAGACCGAGGTTGCGCACGTCGGTGGGCGCCATTGTTTACGAAGACGTCACCCTCAAGCAATTAAATATGGAATTAATAGTTCATGTTTCATTTTAACTATGTTTATGACAATACTCGCGATGCAATGTTACAATGTTTCTGTCAGAGGAATGGACTAAGTAATTCAAACGTCAGTCAGCAGGCTCCTGTTACTGTCTTTTGTGTGAACTGCAGCGCTCATGATTCCCCGTGCGCTGACCAGTCTGCCAATATCGAAAGAGCGACACTCTCCTTATTACATAGATATTTAGAGGTTATTCTACAATTACATTATGCGCCTTCAAGGTAGGCTATACTGTAATTGATGAAGGATACTTGAATAGTTTTGTCACTGTACACGGTGCAAAAAATATACAGTGTATACATCTGATTTGATCACATTGTAGTTAGGTACCTCTTCAATAAGATCATAAGAGCCTATTGTTATGTTATAAGTAATGCCTGACTGACAAGTTCCTGTTTCAATGGTCCTCCAATTTGACAAATGGAAAGAACTGTAAGGGGTTTAAATAGTTCCATTCTTATGCATCAATCATTGCCAGTATTATCGAAGCATGACTTTTCTGTGATGGTGGTTGTGAGTGGGCCTTATTTTTTATTTTTTTAACTAGCCCCTGCCTACAGCTGTCCTTTGGCTTAGGGTCTGAAAAATCACCATCAGCTTGTAGAGGGTGCCTCTGTCCCATTGGGGCAACAGAGGTTGTGGGGGAATTCTAACTTGGAAAATAACACAAAAGCTGTCTTGTTTGTCTTTAGTCATGACCCGCACTTTGTCTTTAGTCATGACCCGCACTTTGTCTAGTATTAGAAGTGGGCCATATAGTCCAGTGATCAGAACCACATGCTGCCAATGAAACCAACCAACAACTGTTTTCCTACTCTTCAGTTCTGCATTGGTACACGTTACATCTGGTGAACACCATGTCCCAGGGACAGAATTTCCTGCCCAAGTTCCTCTTTGTGAGTAACCTGCTGAAAGCGGTCAAGATCCGGGAGCGGGTGCCCAACGATGTAGTGAAGCCTGCGGGCAGTGAAAGCCTGATGCACCACCTGCGGGGCATGCACCGCTACACCCTAGAGATGATCAGCATGAGCCAGTTCCCTCAGGCCTTCCAACAGGTCATTCAGGCAGCCATCTTGGACAGGGCCATGCAGAGCTCCCTAGAGCAGGAGAAGAAGCTCAACTGGTGCCACGAGGTCAAGAAAATGGTACCACTGAGGACCAATGGTAATGTATTAGTTTGGTTTCGGTGCCTGTTCCCTTGTTGGTCATTCTAGTAGGAAGGTAGGAGGTATTTATGAAAAGGGGGGTTGTGTCACTTTTAGAATTACCATTATCAGCTCTTGATTTGAATGGTACCTAACATGACTCTGCAGATTTACAGTACAGTATTTGTAGATCATAATGTCTAGGGTACTTATGTGGGACATCCCAAAGCAGAAATTCTATGATGTCATACTGATAATTTCCCCTCCATTGTTCTAAAGACCATGTTGACCGAGTTAATTCTGTTGACACATTCAAACTCTGTAATGATTTGTTTCTGTCTGCTTTGCAGTGGAGGTTTGGGTATACCCCTTCTCTCAATAAGTAGCTAAGTGAGTTGGACCTTTATTCACAAATCATACAGCAATCATTGCAAAGATGGAATGTTATTGTCAGGTGGATATATAACCAGGTTATTAGGTTTATTGTCTTATTGAGGGTAATATCTTACCTCACTCAAAACTACTTCCCAACATCATCAACTAGAATTAGTTGTATAGGCATGTCTTAAATTCCAATGCTGATGGGTTCCCTCACTATCATGTGGTTGCCTTATTCCACATATAGCTGCTTAATAACTACAATCTTACTGTTAAGGTTGATTACTGCTGTGTTTTAATCCATGGTTTATTCACACCAAGACAAAAAGAGGACATAATTATGGATTCATACATAGTAAGCAATGAGGGTTTGTTGAACCTTTGCCATTTTAATGCTGTCACACCATAGTAACAGTACATGAAACATGAATCAGGCTAATGTATTTTCCATATATGTTGAAACTAAAGTATTTCCAGTAAAATTATAGTGATAAGAGAAGTTTGTCTTCCTGTAAATCCAATCCAGAAAGACCCTTGACATGATACATATTTCCTTTCTATTGAGTGAGTGGAATTTCCTCATATAAGTCTCTGGAGGGCCCACCCATGCCTAAATTTGGAAAATATAGAAGTCTTTGGAGGGCCCAGACAGGCCTTGATTTAGAAAATATAGAAGTCTCTGGAGGGCTCAGCCAGACCTTGATTTGGGAAATTATAGTATAGAGTAGATTTTCCTATGAATGACATAGCAGCTATGACTTTTAGACTGAGGAGGACCACTCTGTCTGTTGCTGGTTGGCTGGCTGCTGACTCACTGGAATTAATCCATTGCGTATGGTGACTGGTGAATAAGGACAGGACAGGAGTGGTAGATGACTAGGGGAGGACAGGACAGGAGTGGTAGATGACTAGGGGAGGACAGGACAGGACCAGAGAGGTAGAGGAGGACTGTACCGGAGAGGTAGAGGAGGACAGGAGAGATAGAGGAGGACAGGAGAGGTAGAGGAGGACAGGAGAGATAGAGGAGGACAGGAGAGGTAGAGGAGGACTGTACCGGAGAGATAGAGGAGGACAGGAGAGGTAGAGGAGGACAGGAGAGATAGAGGAGGACAGGAGAGGTAGAGGAGGACTGTACCGGAGGTAGATAGAGGAGATAGAGGAGGACATGAGGGTAGAGGAGGACAGGAGAGATAGAGGAGGACAGGAGAGGTAGAGGAGGACTGTACCGGAGAGGTAGAGGAGGACAGGAGAGATAGAGGAGAACAGGAGAGGTAGAGGAGGACAGGAGAGATAGAGGAGGACAGGAGAGGTAGAGGAGGACAGGAGAGGTGAGGAGGACTGTACCGGAGAGGTAGAGGAGGACAGGAGAGAGAGGAGGACAGGAGAGGTAGAGGAGGACAGTGAGAGGTAGAGGAGGACAGGAGAGGTAGAGGAGGACAGGAGAGATAGAGGAGGACAGGAGGGTAGAGGAGGACAGGAGAGATAGAGGAGGACAGGAGAGGTAGAGGAGGACTGGAGAGATAGAGGAGGACAGGAGAGGTAGAGGAGGACAGGAGAGATAGAGGAGGACAGGAGAGGTAGAGGAGGACTGTACCGGAGAGGTAGAGGAGGACAGGAGAGGTAGAGGAGGACAGGAGAGATAGAGGAGGACAGGAGAGGTAGAGGAGGACTGTACCGGAGAGGTAGAGGAGGACAGGAGAGATAGAGGAGGACAGGAGAGGTAGAGGAGGACTGTACCGGAGAGGTAGAGGAGGACAGGAGAGGTAGAGGAGGACTGTAGAGGAGGACGGAGAGGTAGAGGAGGACAGGAGAGGTAGAGGAGGACAGGAGAGGTAGAGGAGGACTGTACCGGAGAGGATAGAGGAGGACAGGAGAGGTAGAGGAGGACTGTAGGAGAGGTAGAGGAGGACAGGAGAGATAGAGGAGGACAGGAGAGGTAGAGGAGGACTGTACCGGAGAGATAGAGGAGGACAGGAGAGGTAGAGGAGGACTGTAGGAGAGGTAGAGGAGGACAGGAGAGATAGAGGAGGACAGGAGAGGTAGAGGAGGACTGTACCGGAGAGATAGAGGAGGACAGGAGAGGTAGAGGAGGACTGTACCGGAGAGGTAGAGGAGGACAGGAGAGATAGAGGAGGACAGGAGAGGAGGAGGACTGTAGGAGAGGTAGGGAGGACAGGAGAGATAGAGGGAGGACTGTACCGGAGAGTAGAGGAGGACAGGGAGAGATAGAGGAGGACAGGAGAGATAGAGGAGGACAGGAGAGATAGAGGAGGACAGGAGAGGTAGAGGAGGACAGGAGAGGTAGAGGAGGACAGGAGAGGTAGAGGAGGACTGTACCGGAGAGGTAGAGGAGGACAGGAAAGGTAGAGGAGGACAGGAGAGGTAGAGGAGGACAGGAGAGATAGAGGAGGACCGGAGAGGTAGAGGAGGACAGGAGAGATAGAGGAGGACAGGAGAGGTAGAGGAGGACAGGAGAGGTAGAGGAGGACAGGAGAGGTAGAGGAGGACAGGAGAGGTAGAGGATGGGAACCTTGTGCTGGGGACAATAAAATATGCAGTTTTGTCACACAACGCAATGCCACAGATGTCTTAAGTGTTGTCAGAGAATTAAATGTTAATTTCTCTGTCATAACCCACCTCTGTCATAACCCACCTAAAGTTGTTTAGAGGATTTGGCATTACGTCCAACCGGCCTCAAACAACCGCAAACCACGTGTATGGTGTTGTGTGGGCGAGCAGTTTGCTGATGTCAACGTTGTGAACAGAGTGCCCCATAGTGACGGTGGGGTTATGCTATGGGCAGGCATAAGCTACGGTAAACTTAGACGATTTCATTTTATTGTGGTAAATTGACGAGATCCTGAAGATCCTTAAGCCCATTGTTGTGCTATTCATCCACGACCATCACCTCATGATTCAGCTTATTACATAGTTATAATCGCAATGTACATATTACATATTACATAGTTATAATACATATTACATAGTTATAATACATATTAGAGGTATAATACATATTACAGAGTTATAATAGTAATATGCCTATTATATAGTTATAATACCTATTACGTAGTTATAATAGTAATGTACATATTATACTTATAATAGTAATGTACATATTACATAGTTATAGTAGTAATATACATATTACGTGGTTATAATACCTATGACATAGTTATAGTAGTAATACACATATTACATAGTTATAATACCTATTACATAGTTATGATAGCAATGTACATATTACATAGTTATAGTTGTAATTTACATATTATATAGTTATAATACCTATTACATAGTTATGTACATAATGTACATATTACATAGTTAGAATACATATTCTATTCTATTACAGAGTTTAAAATAGTAATATACCTATATATAGGTATTATTATATTATTATACTATTATATAGTTATACCTATTACGTTGTTATTAAACAACATTATAAAACAACGTTGTTATAAAACCCATTACATATTTATAATAAAAACGTACATATTACATAGTTATAATAGTAATGTTCTAGTAATGTACATATTACATAATTATAGTAGTAATAATATTAGTAGTAGTAATATTAGTAGTAATATACATAATACATAGTTATAATACCTATTACATAGTTATGATAGTAATGTACATATTACATAGTTAAAATACCTATACAGAGCTAAAATAGTAATATACCTATTACATAGTTATAATACCTATTACATGGTTATAATACCTATTACATAGTTATAATACCTATTACATAGTTATAATACCTACTGTACTCGATACCATCTACTGTATCTTGCCTATGCTGCTCTGTACCATCACTCATTCATATATCTTTATGTACATATTCTTTATCCCCTTACACTTGTGTGTATAAGACAGTAGTTTTGGAATTGTTAGTTAGATTACTTGTTGGTTATTACTGCATTGTCGGAACTAGAAGCACAAGCATTTCGCTACACTCGCATTAACATCTGCTAACCATGTGTATGTGACAAATAAAATTAGATTAGATTTGATTTGATTTACATAGTTATAATAGTAATGTACATTTTATACTTATAATAGTAATGTACATATTACATAGTTATAATACCTATTACATAGTTCTAATAGTAATGTACATTTTATACTTATAATAGTAATGTACATATTACATCGTTATAATACCTATTACATAGTTATGATAGTAATATACATATTAGATATAATACCATTGCATAGTTATAGTAGTAATATACATATAACATAGTTGTAATAGTAATGTAATTATTACGTAGTTGTAATACCTATTACATAGTTGTAATAGTAATGTACATATTATAGTTATAATACCTATTACATAGTTGTAATAGTGATATACATATAACATAGTTGTAAAAGTAATGTACATATTACATAGTTATAATAGCTATTACATAGTTAATAATAGTAATGTACATATTACAGAGTTATAATACATTTTGCAGAGTTATAATAGTAATGTACATATCACAGTTATAATAATGTACATAGTTATAATACATATTTCATAGTTATAATAATGTACATAGTTATAATAATGTACATAGTTATAATACATATTACATAGTTATAATTAAGCAATAAGGCGGAGGAGGTGTGGTATATGGCCAACACGGAGTGCCTGGACACAGCCCTTAGCCGTCAGTATATTGGCCATATACCACAAATACCTTATTGCCTTATCACTATTATAAACTGATTACCAACGTAATTAGACCAGTACTTTTTTGTCATACCCATGGAATACGGTCTGATATACCATGGCTTTCAGCCAATCAGCATTCAGGACTCAAAACAACCAGTTTATATTACATATTACATAGTTATAATAGTGATGCACATATTACAAGGGTATGATAGTGATACACATTACAAAGGTATAATATTTGAGAGCATACAGTATGTAAAAACAGTGTTGCACTTATCGCAACACAGTGTCCACCTCCACTGGTGTATTCAACATGCTGTCCACCTCTACTAGTGTATTCGACACGCTGTCCACCTCTACTGGTGTATTCGACACGCTGTCCACCTCTACTGGTGTATTCGACACGTTGTCCACCTCTACTGGTGTATTTGACACGCTGTCCACCTCTACTGGTGTATTTGACACGCTGTCCACCTCTACTGGTGTATTCGACACGCTGTCCACCTCTACTGGTATATTTGACACGCTGTCCACCTCTACTGGTGTATTCGACACGCTGTCCACCTCTACTGGTGTATTTGACACGCTGTCCACCTCTACTGGTGTATTCGACACGCTGTCCACCTCTACTGGTACATTTGACACGCTGTCCACCTCTACTTGTGTATTCGACATGCTGTCCACCTCCACTGGTGTATTCGACACGCTGTCCATCTCTACTAGTGTATTCGACACGCTGTCCACCTCTACTGGTGTTTTCGACACGCTGTCCACCTCTACTGGTGTTTTCGACACGCTGTCCACCTCTACTGGTGTTTTCAGCACGATGTCCACCTCCACTGGTGTATTCAACATGCTGTCCACCTCTACTAGTGTATTCGACACGCTCTCCACCTCTACTGGTGTATTCGACACGCTGTCCACCTCTACTGGTGTATTCGACACGCTGTCCACCTCTACTAGTGTATTCGACACGCTGTCCACCTCTACTGGTGTTTTCGACACACTGTCCACCTCTACTGGTGTTTTCAGCACGATGTCCACCTCCACTGGTGTATTCAACATGCTGTCCACCTCTACTAGTGTATTCGACACGCTCCTACTGGTGTACCTCTACTGGTGTATTCGACACGCTGTCCACCTCTACTGGTGTATTCGACACGCTGTCCACCTCTACTAGTGTATTTGACGCGCTGTCCACCTCTACTGGTGTATTCGACACGCTGTCCACCTCTACTGGTGTATTCGACACGCTGTCCACCTCTACTGGTATATTTGACACACTGTCCACCTCTACTGGTGTATTCGACACGCTGTCCACCTCAACTGGTGTATTCGACACACTGTCCACCTCTACTGGTGTTTTCGACACGCTGTCCACCTCTACTGATATATTTGACACACTGTCCACCTCTACTGGTGTATTCGACACACTGTCCACCTCTACTGGTGTATTCGACACGCTGTCCACCTCTACTGGTGTATTCAACATGGCGGAAGAGAAAAAGAGGAAGGCCGAAGGTATTCAGTGTCGGAACTCAGAACTTCTTCTTTTTAGGTAAAGAAATATGCGGGTGTAAAATATTAAAATATATCATACCACACGAAAATGAGATCTCTATTGGTTGTTGGTGAAGCTCGTGAATAGAAAACATTCCAGCCGAGCCAAGCACCGCCCTCTGGAAAGTCCAGGGCCACATGTCTCGGATGTCTCTGGAGTAGCTGACAAGGGGAAGAAAGAGTCAAATGGCAGCTTCACGGCACTTAGTCACAGAGAACCACAATCAGGGAAATTCCTCTCTTTGGTGTGGCAGGCAGCAGGGTATTTCAAATGCTTTAGGCCCATTTTGTTACAATGACAAAAAGACCCCACTGACCTGCAGTAAGAGTCAGACGGTTTGTCTGCCAGATGGTTTATCATTGATTTCTTAAACTAGGAATTAAACCTGCAAATGCAACTTTACCTGATTTACTCATTTTGCCCATCTGTCACCCTCTCCAGTCATCACTGAAGGCTGTTTCTTCATTCTCTTATTTAGTTGAGGTTGTTTTAGTGTTAACGTGCCAAGGGAGCATATGACGGCCTAATTAAACTACAGTTAGAGTTTAAACCAATACTGTATGTGTCATTGGCCTAGTGGTCCAGTCTGTTTTAGCCATGTTGTATGACATGAAGACAACCATAGAAGACAACACATGGAAAGCGACGAAAGTACACCACACAAACCAACAGTGCTGATATTCTGTGACATCATTTCCACTGTAAGGTGATGAATGGTGGTCAGATATAACAAACCAACAGTGCTGATAGTCTATGATATCAAACTTTCTCAGTGCGTTTTATATTTCCTCTGTAAGGTGATGAATGGTGGTCAGATATAACGGATGCCTAAAGAGCGCTGCAAGAGCTGCTCTGGAAATCCCCTCTCCTTTTCCTCCTTTTTCTCAGAGCGATACAGGTCTTTGTCGGCGATGGATAGTTTTGCTGTTAATAACTCGCAGTCTTACCTGTGGTGATGGGAAGTTTGTATTTCACAAACACAGAATCATAGTAAAGAGTTGTATTAGTAACGGAACTGTAGATAAACTTACCCTCCACTCTACATGCCTGGATCAAACCAGATGGAACTTTACAAAGTTTGAATGCGTGAACATAATAAATTCTCAGCAACAAAAGAGTGATCAAATTAAGAGCCTACACTTGTATGTAATATCTGCCCCCATATGTCATGGCTTTGTGTGTGTTGCAGGAGATGGGAACTGTCTTCTCCATGCTGCCTCTCAGTACATGCTGGGGGTGCAGGACACAGACCTGGTCCTGAGGAAGGCCCTGCACAGTGTGCTCAAGGAGAACGAAACAGGCAACTTTAGAGCCCGTTTCCAGACAGAGCTACTGCAGTCTCAGGAGTTCACCCAGACTGGCCTGCGTTACAGCACTATGGTGAGGAACGGAGGCCCCCTCTACGACAAGGATTGTGTTTGAATAACAGACCTCCTCTACGACCAGGATGGTGTTACTATAGCAGACCTCCTCTACGACCAGGATGGTGTTACTAAAGCAGACCTCCTCTACGACCAGGATGATGTTACTATAGCAGACCTCCTCTACGACCAGGATGGTGTTACTAAAGCAGACCTCCTCTACGACCAGGATGGTGTTACTATAGCAGACCTCCTCTACGACCAGGATGATGTTACTATAGCAGACCTCCTCTACCACCAGGATGATGTTACTATAGCAGACCTCCTCTACGACCAGGATGATGTTACTATAGCAGACCTCCTCTACGACCAGGATGATGTTACTATAGCAGACCTCCTCTACGACCAGGATGATGTTACTATAGCAGACCTCCTCTACGACCAGGATGATGTTACTATAGCAGACCTCCTCTACGACCAGGATGATGTTACTATAGCAGACCTCCTCTACGACCAGGATGGTGTTACTATAGCAGACCTCCTCTACGACCAGGATGATGTTACTATAGCAGACCTCCTCTACGACCAGGATGATGTTACTATAGCAGACCTCTACGACCAGGATGATGTTACTATAGCAGACCTCCTCTATGAACAGGATGATATTACTATAGCAGATCACCCAGGTCTGTTAGTAGTATCACCTGTTGGTAGTTTCACCCAGGTCTGTTAGTAGTATCACCCAGGTCTGTTAGTAGTGTCACCCAGGTCTGTTAGTAGTATCACCCAGGTCTGTTAGTAGTATCACCTGTTACTAGTATCACCCAGGTCTGTTAGTAGTATCACCTGTTGGTAGTTTCACCCAGGTCTGTTAGTAGTATCACCCAGGTCTGTTAGTAGTGTCACCCAGGTCTGTTAGTAGTATCACCCAGGTCTGTTAGTAGTATCACCTGTTACTAGTATCACCCAGGTATGTTAGTAGTATCACCTGTTGGTAGTTTCACCCAGGTCTGTTAGTAGTATCACCCAGGTCTGTTAGTAGTGTCACCCAGATCTGTTAGTAGTATCACCCAGGTCTGGTAGTAGGATCACCTGTTGGTAGTATCACCCAGGTCTGTTAGTAGTATCACCCAGGTCTGTTAGTAGTATCACCTGTTACTAGTATCACCCAGGTATGTTAGTAGTATCACCTGTTAGTAGTATCACTCAGGTCTGTTAGTAGTATCACCCAGGTCTGTAAGTAGTTTCACCCAGGTCTGTCAGTAGTATCACCCAGGTCTGTCAGTAGTATCACCCAAGTCTGTTGCTAGTATCACCCAGGTCTGTTGCTAGTATCACCCAGATCTGTTAGTAGTATCACCTGTTGGTAGTTTCAACCAGGTCTGTTAGTAGTATCACCCAGGTATGTTAGTAGTATCACCTGTTGGTAGTATCACCCAGGTCTGTTAGTAGTATCACCCAGGTCTGTTAGTAGTATCACCCAGGTCTGTTAGTAGTATCACCCAGGTCTGTTAGTAGTATCACCCAGGTCTGTTAGTAGTATCACCCAGGTCTGTTACTAGTATCACCTAGGTCTGTTAGTAGTATCACCTGTTGGTAGTTTCACCCAGGTCTGTTAGTAGTATCACCCAGGTCTGTTAGTAGTGTCACCCAGATCTGTTAGTAGTATCACCCAGGTCTGGTAGTAGTATCACCTGTTGGTAGTATCACCCAGGTCTGTTACTAGTATCACCCAGGTCTGTTAGTAGTATCACCTGTTACTAGTATCACCCAGGTATGTTAGTAGTATCACCTGTTAGTAGTATCACTCAGGTCTGTTAGTAGTATCACCCAGGTCTGTAAGTAGTTTCACCCAGGTCTGTCAGTAGTATCACCTAGGTCTGTCAGTAGTATCACCCAAGTCTGTTGCTAGTATCACCCAGGTCTGTTGCTAGTATCACCCAAGTCTGTTAGTAGTATCACCTGTTGGTAGTTTCACCCAGGTCTGTTAGTAGTATCACTCAGGTATGTTAGTAGTGTCACCCAGATCTGTTAGTAGTATCACCCAGGTCTGTTAGTAGTATCACCCAGGTCTGTTACTAGTATCACCCAGGTCTGTTAGTAGTATCACCCAGGTCTGTTAGTAGTATCACCTGTTGGTAGAATCACCCAGGGCTGTTAGTAGTATTACCCAGGTCTGTTAGTAGTATCACCCAGGTATGTTAGTAGTATCACTCAGGTCTGTTAGTAGTATCACCCAGGTCTGTTAGTAGTATCACCCAGGTCTGTTACTAGTATCACCCAGGTCTGTTACTAGTATCACCCAGGTCTGTTAGTAGTATCACCTGTTGGTAGTTTCACCCAGGTCTGTTAGTAGTATCACCCAGGTCTGTTAGTAGTGTCACCCAGATCTGTTAGTAGTATCACCCAGGTCTGGTAGTAGTATCACCTGTTGGTACTATCACCCAGGTCTGTTAGTAGTATCACCCAGGTCTGTTAGTAGTATCACCTGTTACTAGTATCACCCAGGTGTTAGTAGTATCACCTGTTCGTAGTATCACTCAGGTCTGTTAGTAGTATCACCCAGGTCTGTAAGTAGTTTCACCCAGGTCTGTCAGTAGTATCACCCAGGTCTGTCAGTAGTATCACCCAAGTCTGTTGCTAGTATCACCCAGGTCTGTTGCTAATATCACCCAGGTCTGTTAGTAGTATCACCTGTTGGTAGTTTCACCCAGGTCTGTTAGTAGTATCACCCAGGTCTGTTAGTAGTATCACCCAAGTCTGTTGCTAGTATCACCCAGGTCTGTTAGTAGTGTCACGCAGATCTGTTAGTAGTATCACCCAGGTCTGGTAGTAGTATCACCTGTTGGTAGTATCACCCAGGTCTGTTAGTAGTATCACCCAGGTATGTTAGTAGTATCACCTGTTACTAGTATCACCCAGGTATGTTAGTAGTATCACCTGTTAGTAGTATCACTCAGGTCTGTTAGTAGTATCACCCAGGTATGTTAGTAGTATCACCCAGGTCTGTTACTAGTATCACCCAGGTCTGTTACTAGTATCACCCAAGTCTGTTGCTAGTATCACCCAGGTCTGTTGCTAGTATCACCCAGGTCTGTTACTAGTATCACCTGTTGGTAGTTTCAACCAGGTCTGTTAGTAGTATCACCCAGGTCTGTTAGTAGTATCAACTGTTAGTAGGATCATGATGTTTATAGCAGCTAAATTGGTTTTAATTGATTATTCTTCTGTCAGAATTGGGAGGAGGAATGGGAGAAGATCATCAAGATGGCTTCGCCTGTGTCCAGCCGCAATGGGCTGCAGTTTGACTCCCTGGAGGACATGCACATCTTTATCCTCTCCAACATCCTCCGCAGGCCCATAATCGTCATCGCAGGTACAGCCTTCCTCAATGGACCCTCTCATCACTCAGTTCATCAGAAGTTCAAACGCAGACGTATATGCAGTTTCTGTAGGTCTTTCTGTAGATTTGTCTACTACAGCAGTAGAATCAGTCAGTGTGCTGTCTTTTTGTTATGTACTTGAGTGAAGACCCAAAAGCGGTTTTAACAGAAAACAGAGTTCTTTAATGAAAAACAGGAATGGCATAAATCCTCTTCCAACGTAGTCAATGGAACAAAAAGAACGTTAGTATAATGCAGGATGCACCTGCCAGGCAGACTCCGACAGGATAGGACAAGGTGGAAGCAAACGGGACGACAGCTTGCTTCTGGCATCAAAAACACAAACAAGAATCAGACACTGAAAGTAGCAGGAACAGAGAGAGAAATAGAGACCTAATCAGAGGGGAAGAGAGAACAGGTGGGGAAAGAGTGAATGAGCTAGTTAGGGGAGATGTAGAACAGCTGAAGAATGAGAGACAGAGAAGGTAACCTAAAAAGACCAGCAGAGAGAGACAGAGTGAAGAGAAAGGACAGGAACAGACATAACAAGACATGACAGTACCCCCCCCCACTCACCGAGCGCCTCCTGGCGCACTCGAGGAGAAACCTGGCGGCAACGGAGGAAATCATCGATCAGCGAACGGTCCAGCACGTCCCGAGAGGGAACCCAACTCCTCTCCTCAGGACCGTACCCCTCCCAATCCACTAGGTACTGATGACCACGGCCCGAGGGCGCATGTCCAAAATCTTACGAACCCTGTAGATGGGTGCGCCCTCGACAAGGATGGGGGGAGGGAGGGACGAGCGGGGGCGCGAAGAACGGGCTTAACACAGGAGACATGGAAGACCGGGTGAACGCGACGAAGATAGCGGGAGAAGAAGTCGCACTGCGACAGGATTAATGACCTGAGAAATACGGAACGGACCAATGAACCGCATGGGGCCAACTTGCGAGAAGCTGTCTTAAGGGGAAGGTTCTGAGTGGAGAGCCATACTCTCTGACCGCAACAATATCTAGGACTCTTGGTCCTACGCTATTAGCGGCCCTCACATTCTGCGCCCTATTACGGCAAAGTGCCGACCTGACCCCCCTTCCAGGTGCGCTCGCAACGCTGGACAAAAGCCTGAGCGGAGGGGACGCAGGACTCGGCGAGCTGAGATGAGAACAGCGGAGGCTGGTACCCGAGGCTACTCTGAAAAGGAGATAGACCGGTAGCAGACGAGGGAAGCGAGTTGTGGGCGTACTCTGCCCAGGGAGCTGTTCTGACCAAGACGCAGGGTTACGAAAGAAAGACTGCGTAAAATGCGACCAACAGTCTGATTGGCCCGTTCGGCTTGACCGTTAGACTGGGGATGAAAGCCGGACGAGAGACTGACGGAAGCCCCAATCAAACGGCAAAACTCCCTCCAAAATTGAGACGTGAACTGCGGGCCTCTGTCGGAAACGACGTCAGACGGAAGGCCATGAATTCGGAAAACATTCTCGATAATGATCTGAGCCGTCTCCTTAGCAGAAGGAAGCTTAGCGAGAGGAATGAAATGAGCCGCCTTAGAAAATCTATCGACAACCGTAAGAATAACTGTCTTCCCCGCTGATGAAGGCAGTCCGGTGATAAAATCTAAGCGATGTGAGACCACGGTCGAGAGGAATGGGAAGCGGTCTGGAGACGGCCGGCAGGAGGAGAGTTCCCAGATTTAGTCTGCGCGCAGACCGAACAAGCGGCGACAAATCGACGCGCGTCACGTTCCCGAGTGGGCCACCAGAAACGCTGGCGAATGGAAGCGGCGTACCCCGAACGCGGGGTGGCCGGCTAACTTGGCAGAGTGGGCCCACTGAAGAACGGCCGGACGGTAGGAACGGGAACGAACAGAAGGTTCCTAGGACAAGCTCGCGGCGACGGAGTGTGAGCGAGTGCTTGCTTTACCTGCCTCTCAATTCCCCAGACAGTCAACCCGACAACACGCCCGTCAGGGAGAATCCCCTCGGGGTCGGTGGAGACCTCAGAAGAACTGAAGAGACGAGATAAAGCATCAGGCTTGGTGTTTTTGAGCCCGGACGATAAGAAATAACAAACTCGAAACGAGCGAAAAACAGAGCCCAACGAGCCTGACGCGCATTAAGTCGTTTGGCTGAACGGATGTACTCAAGGTTCCTATGGTCAGTCCAAACGACAAAAAACGTCGCCCCCTCCAACCACTGTCGCCATTCGCCTAGGGCTAAGCGGATGGCGAGCAGTTCGCGATTACCAACATCATGGATTACGTTCTGACGGCGATAAGCGATGAGAGAAAAACGCGCAAGGATGGACCTTGCCGTCAGAGAAAGAGCGCTGAGAAAGAATGGCTCCCACGCCCACCTCTGGCCATACGTCAACCTCAACAACAAACTGACTAGAGATGTCAGGTGTAACAAGAATAGGTGCGGATGTAAAACGATTCTTAAGAAGATCAAAAGCTCCCTGGGCGGAAACGGACCACTTAAAGCACGTCTTAACAGAAGTAAGGGCTGTGAGGGGAGCTGCCACCTGACCGAAATTACGGATGAAACGACGATAGAAATTACGAAGCCCAGAAAGCGCTGCAGCTCGACGCGTGACTTAGGAACGGGCCAATCAATGACAGCCTGGACCTTAGCGATCCATCTTAATGCCCTCAGCGGAAATAACGGAACCGAGAAAAGGGACAGAGGCGGCATGAAAAGTGCACTTCTCAGCCTTCACATAAAGACAGTTCTCCAAAGGCGCTGGAGGACGCGTCGCACGTGCTGAACATGAATCGAGAGAGACGGTGAAAAAATCAGGATATCGTCCATGTAAACGAAAACAAAATGTTCAGCATGTCTCTCAGGACGTCGTTAACTAGTGCCTGAAAGACAGCTGGAGCGTTAACGAGGCCGAAAGGAAGAACCCGGTATTCAAAGTGCCCTAACGGAGTGTTAAACGCCGTCTTCCACTCGTCCCCCTCCCTGATGCGCACGAGATGGTAGGCGTTACGAAGGTCCAATTTGGTGAAAACCTGGCTCCCTGCAGGATCTCGAAGGCTGAAGACATAAGAGGAAGCGGATAACGATTCTTAACTGTTATGTCATTCAGCCCTCGATAATCCACGCATGGGCGCAGGGACCCGTCCTTCTTCTGAACAAAAAAAAACCCCGCTCCGGCGGGAGAGGAGGAGGAGACTATGGTACCGGCGTCGAGCGAAACCGACAAATAATCCTCGAGAGCCTTACGTTCGGGAGCCGACAGAGAGTATAATCTACCCCGGGGGGAAGTAGTTCCCGGAAGGAGATCAATACTACAGTCATACGACCGGTGTGGAGGGAGAGAAGTGGCCTTGGAACGACTGAACACCGTGCGCAGATCGTGATACTCCTCCGGCACCCCTGTCAAATCGCCAGGCTCCTCCTGTGAAGAAGAGACAGAGGAAACAGGAGGGATAGCAGACATTAAACAGGTCACATGACAAGAAACATTCCAGGATAGGATAGTATTACTAGACCAATTAATAGAAGGGTTATGGCGCACTAGCCAGGGATGACCCAAAACAACAGGTGTAAAAGGTGAACGAAAAATTAAAAAAGAAATGGTTTCGCTATGATTACCAGAGACAGTGAGGGTTAAAGGCAGCGTCTCACGCTGAATCTTGGGGGAGAGAACTACCATCTAAAGCGAACAAGGCCGTGGGCTCCCTAACTGTCTGAGAGGAATGTCATGTTCCCGAGCCCAGGTCTCGTCCATAAAACAGCCCTCCGCCCCAGAGTCTATCAAGGCACTGCAGGAAGCAGATGAACCGGGCCAGCGGAGATGGACCGGAAAAGGTAGTGCGTGATCCAGAAGGAGAGGCCTGAGTAGTTGCGCTCACCAGTAGCCCTCCTCTTACTGATGAGCTCTGGCTTTTACTGGACATGAGGTGACAAAATGACCAGCGGAGCCGCAGTAGAGACAGAGGCGATTGGTGATTCTCCGTTCCTTCTCCTTGGCCGAGATGCGGATACCCCCAGCTGCATAGGCTCAGCATCCGAGCCGGCGGAGGAGGGTGGCAGTGATGCGGCAGGTGGCAGTGATGTGGAGAGGGGAGCAACGGAGAACGCGAGCTCCTTTCCACGAGCTCGGCGACGAAGATCAAACCGTCGCTCTATGCGAATAGCGAGAGCTATTAAGGAGTCCAGACTGGAAGGAACCTCCCGGGAGAGGATCTCATCCTTAACCTCGACGAGGAGACCCTCCAGAAAACGAGCGAGCAAAGCCGGCTCGTTCCAGTCACTAGAGGCAGCGAGAGTGCGAAACTCAATAGAATAATCCGTTATGGATCGATTCCCCTGACATAGGGAAGACAGGGCCCTGGAAGCCTCCTCCCAAAAACAGAACGGTCAAAAACCCGTATCATCTCCTCCTTAAAGTCCTGATACTGGTTAATACACTCAGCCCTCGCAACCCAGACTGCCGTGCCCCACTCACGCGCCCGTCCGGTAAGGAGAAAATGACGTAGGCGATGCGGGCTGCGCTCCTGGGTAAGTGTTGGGCTGGAGAGAGAACACCACATCACACTGAGTGAGGAATGAGCGGCACTCAGTGGGCTCCCCAGAGTAACACGGCGGGTTGTTGATCCTGGGCTCCGGAGAACGGAAACCCTGGAAGTGGGCGGTGGATCGAGGTGGAGTTGGTGAACCTGTCTTGTGGTCGGAACTTGGACGGCCAGGGTCTCAACGGCATGTCGAGCAGCAGACAATTCCTCCTCGTGTCTGCCTAGCATCGCTCCTGGATCTCGACGGGCGGAGTGAAAAGGGTCCGGGCCGCTGGGTCCATTCTTGGTCTGATTCTTCTGTTATGTACTTGGTGAAGACCCAAAAGCGGTTTTAACAGAAAACAGAGTTCTTTAATGAAAAACAGGAATGGCATAAATCCTCTTCCAACGTAGTCAATGGAACAAAAAGAACGTTAGTATAATGCAGGATGCACCTGCCAGGCAGACTCCGACAGGATAGGACAAGGTGGAAGCAAACGGGACGACAGCTTGCTTCTGGCATCAAAAACACAAACAAGAATCAGACACTGAAAGTAGCAGGAACAGAGAGAGAAATAGAGACCTAATCAGAGGGGAAGAGAGAACAGGTGGGGAAAGAGTGAATGAGCTAGTAGGTCTGTCTTCTATAGCAGTAGAAGTAGTCAGTGTGCTGTGTCTGTAGGTTTGCCTACTACAGCAGTAGAAGAAGTCAGTGTGCTGTATTGTGTTCAGTGACTAACTCATGACTGTATCCTTACAGACCAGGTGCTGCGCAGCATGAGGTCCTGCTCCTCCTTCTCTCCCCTCAACGTGGGGGGCATCTACCTTCCTCTGCACTGGCCTCCAAGGGAGTGCTACAAGTACCCCATAGTGCTTGGCTACGACTCCCAGCACTTTGCCCCCCTCATCACCATCAAAGACAGTGGCCCAGGTGTGAACAGTAACCGTCGTTGATAGATTACTGTGTTGTGAAGTGCTAGTAGGATGAGGGGGAATGTGACCTATCTTCCACACCTTACTAAATTGGGTCATTTAATTGTGCTGTTTTGGTGTACGGTGTCATTGTGCACCAGAAAGGTGCTAGCTATATAATACTTCCTGTTTATCATCATTATGACTGTGTGCCCCAGAGATCCGAGCAGTGCCGCTGATCAACCCGGGCCGCGGGGGCTTCGAGGAGCTCAACGTGCACTTCTTGATGGAGAAGGAGCAGACGCAGAAGGAGAGGCTTCTGAAGGACTACCTAATGCTGATGGAGATCCCTGTCATTGGACTGGGCTACGATACCACACGCATCATCAGCGCTGCCAGGTGGGTGGGACGCTAGAGCCATGAATCTGTTTTTAAAAAGTCTTTGTGGCATAATAGTGCTTTATTTATTGGGGTGGGTCAAGTTGAGAACCAATTGTCATTATTGATGACCTGGCAGCCTGGCCACGAGGTGTATAATTATACTATCAGTAGTATTGAGTGTGTTGCGTGCTGCCTTTCCCAGGCTGGATGAAGGAAACCTGCCTGAGGACATGAACCTGATGGAGGACTACCTCCAGTTGGTCAACCACGAGTACAAGCGCTGGCAGGAGGACAAGGACCAACTGTGGGCCCCCCACCCCCATAGACCACCCCCTTCTCCGTGTCTCAGCTGTCCCTCATCGAGATCCGATGTGCCACACCACGGTGCACCTTCTACGTCTCCGTGGACACCCAGCCACACTGCCACGAGTGCTTTGAGAAACGCCAGGGCCAGCCTAACGGGAGGATAGAGGCTGCCCCTACGAAAGGCGGAAATCAGGCTTGTGAGCCGGGGTGTAGTAGTAGAGTACGGCCCAGCCCCTCTGGCTGCCTGGCTGTGTTATCCAGCCCGCTCTCCGTCGCTACACCGCGCTCGACATCCTGCTGTTACAGCGAAACCCACGCCATGAAGTGCAAGATGCCTGGCTGCGTTTTCACCCGCAGCAAGGAGCACAATGGTCTGTGTGAACGCTGCTTTAACAGCCGGCAGAATGCACCAGGAAGGTGCGGCATGTGCCACCAGGAGGCCTTCAGGATATTTAACGGACTGTGCCCCCCTTGCTTCCAGAGTACTGGCACAGAGCGGGGTGAGGAGCCCCAGCCGCCGGCAGCAGCGTCCTCTTCTGGGTCGTTATGGACCCAGCCCCCGCCCAGGGAATCTGAGGGCTCGGGCCGGCCCTGTAAAAGGTCGGGATGCCAGTTCTTTGGAACTCAACAGAAGCGTGGATTCTGCACCATCTGCTATGTGGACTATCAGACCAACCACCGTAAGTCTAATCAGATGCTTGTTCTTAGTCATTTTAACAAGAAATGCTTTTCTTTTCATGTCCCAGCAAAATATATAGAAGGAATCAGGCCACATCAAAACCCACAGCTGTCATGTCTTATCTTGGTGTACTTATGTCAGTATACTTAGAAACAACATGAAACTAACTCGATGTTCATACCAGACAGAACTGGGAAAGCTGCAAATTTACCTGAATCTCAAGAATAGTTGATATTGTGTCTGGTCATATGTTAGTTTGACATGTGGTTTCTCTGGGTTTATCTCCTCCAGTAGCGACCCTTCCTCCTCCTGCTCCAATCCAGACTCGCCACGCGTCGGAGGCAGGCTTCCAGAATGCTTCGCGCTGTCAGGGCCTGGGGTGTGGGGCCATGGGCAATGCCATGCTGGAGGGCTACTGTAACAAGTGCTTCTTTAACGAGCAGAGCTCCAGGTTCAACCAGAATGCTACCAGGGCTCCCGGTGCCCACTCCCCTCCGCTGGTCATGGTGAGTGTCTCCCTCCCTCTCACACAGGGCCCAGTGGCTGTACACCACATCTTGAATTGCAAATCATTTTTACAGTTTCAGAGTGTAGAATGATTTGTTTCCTCTTTGTTTTTCTCTATCTGCAGCGGACTGCTAAACCAGAACAAGACAAACCCAGAAAGACCCAGACCCAGGCCACGTGCAGGTGGAATGGCTGCAGTAACTTCTCCCCTGGCTGCACAGACCCGTGTCCAGAGTGCCGGGCCACACGGGGGCAGAGAGAGAGCCGCAGGGAGAGGGCAGGGGCACCTAAGGAGACGATGAAGCAGAGCTGTAAAGCCCAAGGCTGTGACCACTATGCCAACATAGAGAAGCAAGGCTTCTGTAACGAATGTGACCACTTTAAGCAGGTCTACAGGGGGTGAGCCCAAAGGTTTGGGGAAGATTAAAATGGTCGTGCCACCATGCTAGTCAAAGCATCTCTGAGTGACCCTAAGGCCAGACGCCCGTTTTAGCATGTGCTCATGAAGAGAAAAGAGCAGGGGCAGTAGAAATGGCAGGCAGAATACCTCTTATTATCCCACGTGTACAGGATGAAAGGTGAGGTATACGTGTCAGACAACAGAAACGTGTACAGGATGAAAGGTGAGGTATCAGACAACAGAAACGTGTACAGTATCATGCTGTACTACTGATTGTATCTTGAAAAAGCGCAATACGTAAGCTGCTTAATAATACGGCTAAGCAATCGACCAAAATTCTGACAACTGCAAAGTTGTGCCAAAGCCATCACGACCACTAACAAAATGAGAGTTTGGTCAGTAGAAATGTGGTTTAAACAGGATTAGGTACAGTCAAAACTGTTCCATACCTAGACAGCTAATGTACAGTATCTGAGTGATTGTGAGTGGGCAGTACCCTTAAGTACTGAATGGTGCT
Organism: Oncorhynchus masou masou; assembly: GCF_036934945.1. Classification (NCBI taxonomy): domain Eukaryota; kingdom Metazoa; phylum Chordata; class Actinopteri; order Salmoniformes; family Salmonidae; genus Oncorhynchus; species Oncorhynchus masou. Next base: position 20,692,515 of record NC_088235.1, on the reverse strand, counting down.
ACTTGAACAGAAGTCAAACGTAGAGGTTATGTTACATGACAGAGAAAAACAGTAGTTAAAACTCAATATTCAACCTCAGTTCAGATGCTGTTGTGTTCTTGTTTTCAACCTCTCCCACCACCACATAGATGTCTACAGGCAGTACAGATGCTATTGTGTTCTTGTTTTCAACCTCTCCCACCACCACATAGATGTCTACAGGCAGTACATATGCTGTTGTGTTCTTGTTTTCAACCTCTCCCACCACCACATAGATGTCTACAGGCAGTACATATGCTGTTGTGTTCTTGTTTTCAACCTCTCCCACCACCACATAGATGTCTACAGGCAGTACATATGCTGTTGTGTTCTTGTTTTCAACCTCTCCCACCACCACATAGATGTCTGCTGGCAGTACATAGTCGTTGTGACGTAGTTTGCTGTCGACCACTTTTTGTATCTCTACTGTAGAAGTCCAAGTTAGCTTGCCCTGAGAGTTGTACCATGTTACAGTGTGTTCTATATGTGGTAATGCTGGGCAATTACCTTCACACAGACTCCTAGTTAATGAGTTACTTATAGATGAGAGCAGAGTTCAGTTGATCTCGTCCAAGGGGATTGCCAGTGAGGAAAGGAGTGTGTGTTTGGAGGTAAGGAAGGAGAACATAAAGGCAGGAGAAATCCCCGTAGAGCTCAACACCTCATTCAGAGGGAGAACATAAATCCAGGAGAAATCCCCGTAGAGCTCAACACCTCATTCAGAGGATGGAGGGAGGGAGAACGTTAACAAGCACCTGTGGGGTAAAACAGCAGCACAGCCCTTAGCTTGGTTCATACCTTGTAGCTGTGGCATGGCTGGACCCCAGGAAGAGTAGCTGCTGCTTTGGCAGCAGCTGATGGGTATCCATAATAAATACAAATACAAGCCTGCAGTAAAATACCTCACCACCCATAGAACTTGGCCTGCAGTATAGTACCTCTTTATCATAGGGGCTCTGCTGAAATCTGCTCTGCTCACACGATGCCTCACTCTACTACTCTGTTTGATATAAAACTGACATGACTGTGTTTTCTTCTTTTAAACCTATATATTTGAACTGACATTTCCTTACTGCCCAAAAACATGCCATCGTCTTCAAAGCATTGATTTGACCTCTTAACTAAGGCATCGTTGAAGTCTGTTCAATATGCATATCCGACATCTGTTCAATATGCATATCTGACACCTGCAAAAAATGTATTTTGTTGATTAGACTTATGGCAGCCTAGATATAGATCTGCACTGTAAGCAGATGATACACATAATATAATATATTACAAGGGTAATTAGTTGTCAGTACATGCTCTTTGGTTATGGGTCTGAACCCTGTTCAGACCACTACATACTACACAATACTTAGTAAGCTGCTCTGGTACTTTCCTTGACATACATAGGGACAACATTCCAATGTTACACATAAACATGCAAAGTTGTAACAAAACATGCAAAAGTTGTGAGACATTTTTGTGTAACCTGTCAATAATAGGGTATTGTATGAAAAGCTTTGTTTTGTTAAGTATTTATTAATATCAAATAATATCTGTACTGTGCGTTTCAATACTTATTTATATGTCCTGAAATGAAATATTTTTATTAAGAAAACCTGACATTGTCTTGTTGCTTATTTCAACTGTGTGTGTGTGTTTGCACGTAGGTGCGTCAAATTCTATAGAACATACACTACATGACCAGAAGTATGTGGACACCTACTCGTGGAACATCTAAGTTGGTCCCCCCCATTTGCTGCTATAACAGCCTCCACTCTTCTGGGAAGGTTTTCCACAAGAGCATTAGTGAGGTTGGGCAATGGATGTTGGGCGATTAGGCTGGCTCGCAGTCTGCGTTCCAATTCATCCCAAATCTCTGGGGTTGAAGTCAGTGCTCTGTGCAGGCCAGTCAAGTTCTTCCACATTGATCTCGATAAACCATTTCTGTGTGGACCTCGCTTTGTGTACAGGGGCATTGTCATGCTGAAACAGGAAAGGGCCTTCCCTAAACTGTTGCCACAAAGTTGGAAGCACAGAATTGTCTAGAATGTCATTGTATGCTGTGTCGTTAAGATTTCCCTTCACTGGAACTAAGGGGCGTAGCCCGAACCATGAAAAACAGTCTGACACCATTATTCCTCCACCAAAATTTACAGTTGGCACTATGTATTGGGACAGGTACAGTTCTCCTGGCGTCCGCCAAACCCAGATTCGTCCACCGGACTGCCAGATGGTGAAGCGCGATTCATCCCTCCAGAGATCATGTTTATACTGCTCCGGAGTCCAATAGTGGTGAGCTTTACACCACTCAAGCCGACACTTGGCATTGTGCAAGAACACAGCCATGAATAAAGAATGGTACCAACACATTCTCCGAGAGCAACTTCTCCCAACCATCCAGGAACAGTTTGGTGACGAACAATGCCTTTTCCAGCATGATGGAGCACCTTGCCATAAGGCAAAAGTGATAACTAAGTGGCTCGGGGAACAAAACATCGATATTTTGGGTCCATGGCCAGGAAACTCCCCAGACCTTAATCCCATTGAGAACTTGTGGTCAATCCTCAAGAGGGGGTGGACAAAAAAACAAACACAAATTCCGACAAACTCCAAGCATTGATTATGCAAGAATGGGCTGCCATCAGCCAGGATGTTGCCCAGAAGGTAATTTACAGCATGCCAGGGCAGATTGCAGAGGTCTTGAAAAAGAAGGGTCAACACTGCAAATATTGACTCTTTGCATCAACTTCATGTAATTGTCAATAAAAGCTTTTGACACTTATGAAATGCTTGTAATTATACTTCAGTATTCCATAGTAACATCTGACAAAAATATCTAAAGACACTGAAGCAGCAAACTTTGTGGACATTAATATTTGTGTCATTCTCAAAACTTTTGGCCACGACTGTACTCTGAACGGTTGATGTTGAGATGTGTCTGTTACTTGAACACTGAAGCACTTATTTGTGGTTGTAATTTCTGAGGCTGGTAACTCTGGCGAACTTATCCTCTGCAGCTGAGGTAACTCTAGGTCTTCCTTTCCTGTGGCGTTCCTCATGAGAGCCAGTTTCATCATAGCGCTTGATGGTTTTTTATGACTGCACTTGAAGAAACTTCCAAAGTGCTGGAAATGTTCCAGATTGACTGACCTTCATGTCTTAAAGTAACGATGGACTGTCGTTTCTCTTTGCTTATTTGAGCTGTTCTTGCCATAATATGGACTTTAAAGAATAGGGCTATATTCGGTATATCACAACCTACCTTGTCACAACGAAACTGATTGGCTCAAATGCATTAAGAAGGAAAGAAATTCCACAAATTAACTTTTAACAATGTGCACCTGTTAATTGAAATGTATTCCAGGTGACTACCTCATGAAGCTGGTTGAGAGAATGGCAAGAATGTGCAAAGCTGTCATCAAGGCAAAGGGTGGCTACTTGGAAGAATCTCAAATATAAAATATATTTTGCTTTGTTTAACACTTTTTTGGTTACTACATGATTCCATATGTGTTATTTCATAGTTACGATGTCTTCACTATTATACAATATAGAAAATAGTAAAAATAAGGAAAACCCCTTGAATGAGTAGGTGTGTCCAAACTTTTGACTGGTACTGTATATATTTTTGTCACTTCGTCAGGTAGTTTTTTTTTCACTCTTTCTAACAATGTAATTCTGAAAGTAAACCCACACCGCTGTACCTCTTAAGGCCTTGTTTCATAGTGCTTGAAAAAGAGTCAACCCCCTTACTCAGAATCCTCACAGTTGAGTCACAGCAGAAAGGAAAGTCTTCATAAGAAGCTAATGCTGCTGAGGGAAGGGATATTTGTTGTTGGGCAGAGGTGACATTTCAGGAGTGAGTGGGAGGGAGGAAAAGTGTTAGCGTGGTTCAGCCTACCGACATTAACATGTGATCTGAAAATAACTTTGCATGCAAAATGGGTGGCTGTATTATCACCTGGCAGTTACCATGTTGTTGCACATGGTCAAGGGTTAGAACATATGTTTATGTTAAGCCTATGTGAAATTGTTATAGCTCAGAATTTCAGTTTCAATTCAGGAAGTTGAGCTGCAAGCTCTGTTTTGCAATAGGAAGTGGGTGTATCTGCGTTAGTAACCAATGCTGACCCTGTTATCTAAAAGCAAGAAAAACAAGTTGATCATGGTAGCAATACCCAACAGATCATCTCACAACTATTCATTTAGACACAGGCTATGTACACCTTGCCTATGGGGTGACGAACCGACACAGGTTATGTACACCTTGCCCATGGTGTGACTAACCGACACAGGCTATGTACACCTTGCCTATGGGGTGACTAACCGACACAGGCTATGTACACCTTGCCTATGGGGTGACGAACCGACACAGGTTATGTACACCTTGCCTATGGGGTGATGAACCGACACAGGTTATGTACACCTTGCCTATGGGGTGACTAACCGACACAGGCTATGTACACCTTGCCCATGGGGTGACTAACCGACACAGGCTATGTACACCTTGCCTATGGGGTGATGAACCGACACAGGTTATGTAAACCTTGCCTATGGGGTGACTAACCGACACAGGCTATGTACACCTTGCCCATGGGGTGACTAACCGACACAGGCTATGTACACCTTGCCCATGGGGTGATGAACCGACACAGGTTATGTAAACCTTGCCTATGGGATGACGAACCGACACAGGTTATGTACACCTTGCCTATGGGGTGACTAACCGACACAGGTTATGTACACCTTGCCTATGGGGTGACGAACCGACACAGGTTATGTACACCTTGCCCATGGGGTGATGAACCGACACAGGCTATGTACACCTTGCCTATGGGGTGACTAACCGACACAGGTTATGTACACCTTGCCTATGGGGTGACGAACCGACACAGGTTATGTACACCTTGCCCATGGGGTGACTAACCGACACAGGCTATGTACACCTTGCCCATGGGGTGATGAACCGACACAGGTTATGTACACCTTGCCCATGGGGTGATGAACCGACACAGGTTATGTAAACCTTGCCTATGGGGTGACTAACCGACACAGGTTATGTACACCTTGCCTATGGGGTGATGAACCGACACAGGTTATGTACACCTTGCCCATGGGGTGACTAACCGACACAGGTTATGTACACCTTGCCTATGGGGTGATGAACCGACACAGGTTATGTAAACCTTGCCTATGGGGTGACTAACCGACACAGGCTATGTACACCTTGCCTATGGGGTGAAGAACCGACACAGGTTATGTACACCTTGCCCATGGGGTGATGAACCGACACAGGTTATGTACACCTTGCCCATGGGGTGATGAACCGACACAGGTTATGTAAACCTTGCCCATGGGGTGACGAACCGACACAGGTTATGTACACCTTGCCCATGGGGTGACTAACCGACACAGGTTATGTACACCTTGCCCATGGGGTGACGAACCGACACAGGTTATGTACACCTTGCCTATGGGGTGACTAACCGACACAGGTTATGTACACCTTGCCTATGGGGTGACGAACCGACACAGGTTATGTACACCTTGCCCATGGGGTGACTAACCGACACAGGCTATGTACACCTTGCCCATGGGGTGATGAACCGACACAGGTTATGTACACCTTGCCCATGGGGTGATGAACCGACACAGGTTATGTAAACCTTGCCTATGGGGTGACTAACCGACACAGGTTATGTACACCTTGCCTATGGGGTGATGAACCGACACAGGTTATGTAAACCTTGCCTATGGGGTGACTAACCGACACAGGTTATGTACACCTTGCCTATGGGGTGATGAACCGACACAGGTTATGTAAACCTTGCCTATGGGGTGACTAACCGACACAGGCTATGTACACCTTGCCTATGGGGTGAAGAACCGACACAGGTTATGTACACCTTGCCCATGGGGTGATGAACCGACACAGGTTATGTACACCTTGCCCATGGGGTGATGAACCGACACAGGTTATGTAAACCTTGCCCATGGGGTGACGAACCGACACAGGTTATGTACACCTTGCCCATGGGGTGACTAACCGACACAGGTTATGTACACCTTGCCCATGGGGTGACGAACCGACACAGGTTATGTACACCTTGCCCATGGGGTGACGAACCGACACAGGTTATGTACACCTTGCCTATGGGGTGACGAACCGACACAGGCTATGTACACCTTGCCCATGGGGTGACGAACCGACACAGGTTATGTACACCTTGCCTATGGGGTGACTAACCGACACAGGCTATGTACACCTTGCCTATGGGGTGACTAACCGACACAAGCTATGTACACCTTGCCTATGGGGTGATGAACCGACACAGGTTATGTACACCTTGCCCATGGGGTGATGAACCGACACAGGTTATGTAAACCTTGCCCATGGGGTGACGAACCGACACAGGTTATGTACACCTTGCCCATGGGGTGACTAACCGACACAGGTTATGTACACCTTGCCCATGGGGTGACGAACCGACACAGGTTATGTACACCTTGCCCATGGGGTGACGAACCGACACAGGTTATGTACACCTTGCCTATGGGGTGACTAACCGACACAGGTTATGTACACCTTGCCTATGGGGTGATGAACCGACACAGGTTATGTACACCTTGCCCATGGGGTGACTAACCGACACAGGCTATGTACACCTTGCCCATGGGGTGATGAACCGACACAGGTTATGTACACCTTGCCCATGGGGTGATGAACCGACACAGGTTATGTAAACCTTGCCTATGGGGTGACTAACCGACACAGGTTATGTACACCTTGCCTATGGGGTGATGAACCGACACAGGTTATGTAAACCTTGCCTATGGGGTGACTAACCGACACAGGTTATGTACACCTTGCCTATGGGGTGATGAACCGACACAGGTTATGTAAACCTTGCCTATGGGGTGACTAACCGACACAGGCTATGTACACCTTGCCTATGGGGTGAAGAACCGACACAGGTTATGTACACCTTGCCCATGGGGTGATGAACCGACACAGGTTATGTACACCTTGCCCATGGGGTGATGAACCGACACAGGTTATGTAAACCTTGCCCATGGGGTGACGAACCGACACAGGTTATGTACACCTTGCCCATGGGGTGACTAACCGACACAGGTTATGTACACCTTGCCCATGGGGTGACGAACCGACACAGGTTATGTACACCTTGCCCATGGGGTGACGAACCGACACAGGTTATGTACACCTTGCCCATGGGGTGACGAACCGACACAGGTTATGTACACCTTGCCCATGGGGTGACTAACCGACACAGGTTATGTACACCTTGCCTATGGGGTGACGAACCGACACAGGTTATGTACACCTTGCCTATGGGGTGACGAACCGACACAGGTTATGTACACCTTGCCCATGGGGTGACGAACCGACACAGGTTATGTACACCTTGCCTATGGGGTGACTAACCGACACAGGCTATGTACACCTTGCCTATGGGGTGACTAACCGACACAAGCTATGTACACCTTGCCTATGGGGTGACGAACCGACACAGGTTATGTACACCTTGCCTATGGGGTGAATAACTGTAAGTACCTGCTGAAAATGGGACACAGGGAGTTTCATTTTGCATCATGATCATGTATGAGTCTGAGGTACAGGATGACTCATAAGGTGTCTGCTAGCAGACCAGATGACACCTCTCTGGTACACCAGACAGTTTAAAGTAAGTCAGCAGTTATCAGAGACGTACTTGTGGCCACGATGTCTTAGTTACATAAAGGCTGATGATAAACTAAAGCTAACTAAGGCGGAGTGTCTGGTGAAAATGGAACAGACTGATTGTAAAGAATGAAAAACAAACCAGATCCTGTGTGCTTGAATGTAGTCTTGCTGTAATGTTTGTATGTTCTGCATATAGGGTTTGGGTTGGGCTGACAAAAGCAAAAAGTTACGCTTATATCATTGATTTCACAATAAAATCACAGAAAGATTTGACGCTCCTCATAAATAAAAAACACATTTCACCAAGTTTTTTTACATAAACCCCAAAGAGCAATAAAATCAGCAGTCAGGCTACTTAAAATACCCATCCAGTGAATATCTTATTTACGTACCTTTATTTAACTAGGCAAGTCAGTTAAGAACACGTTCATATTTTCAGTGACGGCCTAGGAACAGTGGGTTAACTGCCTTGTTCAGGGGCAGAATGACAGATTTGTAACTTTTCAGCTTGGGGATTTGATCTTGCAACCTTTCGGTTACTAGTCCAACACTCTAAACACTAGGCTACCTGCCACCCCCAAAATGATCAAATTTGATCATATCAAATTTCATATTCATACCCAAATAATGTTGTTGACTCGTCCTGCACTCGTATTTCTGGCCAAAGCATAAACTGGAGAAAAAACACTATAAAAAACCCCACCTCAAACTTTCAAAAAGACGTCAAAAAGACGTTTAAAAAATGCTTGCTATTTCCTCTTAGAGGATGACGTTATGATCAGTATGCACCCAACCCATTCTGTTGTTGGGGTACGCCCACAAAATTCCAAAACAGGAAATAATTTACCTTTCGCTAACCGGTGCGCCTGGCAGTTACTACCATATCCCTTTCAAAGGCACTTAAATCTTCTGTCTTGCCCATTCACCCTCTGAATGGTGCACACACACATTCAATTGTCTCAAAGCTTAACAATCTTTCTTTAACCTGTCCCCTCTCCTTCATCTACACTGACTGAAGTGGATTTAACAAGTGACATCAATAAGGGATCATAGCTTTCACCTGGTCAGTCTATGTCATGGAAAGAGCAGATGTTCTTAATGTTTTATACACTAAGTGTAAATGGTTTGAATGAATAAATAATTGAACTGTGCAACAGGAGTACTTGCTACTGTGATTCCTGAAATGCAGAACCTAACCTGTTGATAGAGAATGTTTAAGTCTGAAATTATACTATTGTTACATTGTTTGCTAGCTCAGCTGGTTAGCTAGCTCTCAGTCTCAACATTGACCACCAAGCGTTGCTAACGCTAGCTAGCTAACTAGCCACTTAACTTGTATTCTCTTTTAGCTAAGAAAGCAATGTTATGAATACAACTCCCATCTGTTGCGACATCAGGACAAGATTCTGTATGTAAATCCAACACACTCCATTAAGTATGATCTGTTAAATTTTGTATGGGATGTATTTATTTGTGGATGTCCATCACCCATTTCGTATTTATTTTACAACTGCGACCTGGCCAAGATAATGCGAAGCAGTGTGACACAAACAACAACGCAGAGTTACACATGGAATAAAAAAACATGCAGTCAATAATACAATAGAAAAAGTCTACTATATACAGTGTGTGCCAATGAGGTAGGATAAGGGAGGTAAGGCAATAAATAGGCCATAGTGGCAAAATAATTTGTCACGCCCTGGTCTTAGTATTTTGTGTTTTCTTTATCTATTTGGTCAGGCCAGGGTGTGACATGGGTTTTTGTATGTGGTGTGTTTTGTCTTGGGTTTTTTCACAGGTATTGGGATGGTAGCTTAGTGGGGTGTTCTAGGTGAATCTATGGCTGTCTGAAGTGGTTCTCAATCAGAGGCAGGTGTTTATCGTTGTCTCTGATTGGGAACCATATTTAGGCAGCCGTATTCTTTGAGTGTTTCGTGGGTGATTGTCCTTATGTCCTTGTTCCTGTCGCTGTGATACTTTGCACCATTATAGGCTGTTTCGGTTTTCACGTTACGTTTATTGTTTTTTCTATTTGATTCGTGTTTACTTTATTTCATTAAAACATGAATCGCAATAGCCACACCGCATTTTGGTCTGACTCGCCTTCACCTATAGAAAACCGTTACATAATTACAATATAGCAAATAAACACTGGAGTGATAGGTGAGTGTGCAAGTAGAGATACTGGGGTGCAAAGGAGCAAAATAAATTCAAAAATTACAGTATGGGGGATGAGGTAGTTGGATGGGCTATTTACAGATGGGCGGTGTACAGGTGCAGTGATCTGTGAGCTTGTGCTTAAAGTTAGTGAGGGAGATATGAGTCTCCAGCTTCAGTGATTTTTGCAGTTCGTTCCAGTCATTGGCAGCAGAGAACCGGATGGAAAGGCGGCCAAAATAGGAATTGGCTTTGGGGGTGACCAGTCAGATATACCTGCTGGAGCGCGTGCTACAGGTGGGTGTTGCTCTGGTGACCAGTGAGCTGAGATAAGGCGGGGCTTTACCTAGCAGAGACTTATAGATGACCTGGAGCCAGTGGGTTTGCCGACAAATATGAAGTGAGGGCCAGCCAACGAGAGCATACAGGTCGCAGTGGTGGGTGGTATATGGGGCTTTGGTGACAAAACAGACAGCACTGTGATAGACTGCATACAATTTGCTGAGTAGGGTGTTGGAGGCTATTTTGTAAATTACATCGCCGAAGTCAAGGATCGGCAGGATAGTCCATTTTACGAGGGTATGTTTGGTAGCATGAGTGAAGGATGCTTTGTTGCGAAATAGGAGGCCGATTCTAGATTTAATTTAGGATTAGAGATGCTTAATGTGAGTCTGGAGGGAGAGTTTACAGTCTAAACAGACACCTAGATATTTGTAGTTGTCCACATATTCTAAGTCAGAACCGTCCAGAGTAGTGATGCTAGACGGGCGGGCAGGTGCGGGCAGTGATCGGTTGAAGAGCATGCAATTAGTTTTACTTGCATTTAAGAGCAGTTGGAGGCCATGGAAGGAGAGTTGTATGGCATTGAAGCTCGTCTGGAGGTTAGTTAACACAGTCTCCAAAGAAGGGAATTGTATACAGAATTGTGTCTTCTGCATAGAGGTGGATCAGAGAATCACCAGCAGCAAGAGCGACATCATTGATGTATACAGAGAAGAGAGTCGGCCCGAAAATTGAATCCTGTGGCACCCCCATAGAGACTGCCAGAGGTCCGGACAACAGGCCTTCCAATTTGACACACTGAACTCTATCAGAGAAGTAGTTGGTGAACCAGGCGAGGCAGTCATTTGAGAAACCATGGCTGTTGAGTCTTCCGATAAGAATGCGGTGATTGACAGAGTCAAAAGCCTTGGCCAGGTCGATCAATACAGCTGCACAGTATTGTCTCTTATCGATGGCGGTTATGATATCATTTAAGACCTTGAGCGTGGCTAAGGTGCACCCGTGACCAGCTCGGAAAACAGATTGCATAGCAAAGAAAGTACGGTGGGATTCAAAATGGTCGGTGATCAATTTATTAACTTGGCAGAATAGATATAGGTCTGTAGGTCTGTAGTAGTTTGGGTCTAGAATGTCTCCCCCTTTGAAAAGGTGGATGACCGTGGCAGCTTTCCAATCTTTGGGGATCTCAGACAATACGAAAGAGAGGTTGAATAGTAATAGGGGTTGCAATAATTTCGGCTGATAATTGTAGAAAGAGAGAGTCCAGATTGTCTAGCCCGGCTTATTTGTAGGAGTCCAGATTTTGCCGCTCTTTCATAACATCAGTTATCTGGATTTGGGTGAAGGACAAATGGGGAGGCTTGGGGAAGTTGCTGTGGGAGTGCAGCGCTGTTGAATGGGTTAGGGGTCTAGCCTCAGCCGCAGTGGGCAGCTGGGAGGAGGTGCTCTTATTCTCCATGGACTTTTGGAGTTTGTGCTACAGGATGCAAATTTCTGTTTGAAAAAGCTAGCCTTTGCTTTCCTAACTGCCTGCCTGGTTCCTACCTGAAAATTTGCATAACGCGGGGGCTATTCGATGCTAATGCAGTACGCCACAGGATGTTTTTGTGCTGGTCATGGGCAGTCAGGTCTGGAGTGAACCAAGGGCTATATCTTTTCCTGGTTCTACATTTTTTGAATGGGGCATGCTCAATTAAGATGTTGAGGAAAGCACTTTTAAAGAATAACCAGGAATCCTCTACTATCGGAATGAGGTCAATATCCTTCCAGGATACCCGGGCCAGGTCAATTAGAAAGGCCTGCTCGCTGAAGTGTTTTAGGGAGCGTTTGACAGTGATGAGGGGTGGTCGTTTGACCGCGATGAGGGGTGGTCATTTGACCGCAGACCCATTACGGACGCAGGCAATGAGGCAGTGATCGCTGAAATCCTGGTTGAAGACAGCAGATGTGTATTTAGAGGGCAGGTTGGATAGGATGATATCTATGAGGGTGCCCGTGTTTACATATTTGGGGTTGTACCGTGTAGGATCATTGATCATTTGTGTGAGATTGAAGGCATCAGGCTTAGATTGTAGGATGGCTGGGGTGTTAAGCGTGTCCCAGTTTAGGTCACCTAACAGCAAGATCTCTGAAGATAGATGGGGGGCAATCAATTCACATATGGTGTCCAGGGCACAGCTGGGGGCAGAGGGTGGTCTACAGCAAGCGTGAGAGACTTGTTTCTGGAAAGGTGGATTTTTAAAAGTAGAAGCTCAAATTGTTTGGGCACAGACCTGGATAGTAAGACAGACCTCTGCAGGCTTTCTCTGCAGTAGATTGCTACTCCGCCCCCTTTGGCTGTTCTATCTAGTCAGAAAATGTTATAGTTAGTGTTAAATTTCAGGGTTTTTGGTGGTCTTCCTAAAACAGGATTCAGAAACGGCTAGAACATCCGGGTTGGCAGAGTGTGCTAAAGCAGTGAATAAAACAAACTCAGGGAGGAGGCTTCTAATGTTAACATGTATGAAACCAAGGCTTTTATGGTTACAGTAGTTAACAAATGAGAGCGCCTGGGGAGTTTGGGAGTGGATCTAGGCACTGCAGGGCCTGGATTAACCTTTACATCGCCAGAGGAAAAGAGGAGGAGTAGGATAAGGGTACGGCTAAAGGCTATAAGAACTGGTCGTCCAGTGTATTCGGAACAGAGAGTAAAGGGAGCAGGTTTCTGGGCACGGTAGAATAGATTCAAGGCATAATGTACAGAATATTGTAAATATGTAGAAAATGACAGAAAACAGAGTTTTAGTTATATAGTAAGCATAATCAAACTGTGTTTGTGAACTGTACTAAAAGAATAGCCTCTTTATACTTATGTTATGTTAAGATGTGAATACAGTGGAGGTAAACCTATGCATTGAGTGACTATGAGAGAGATATTGTCTCTAGAAACATCATTTAAACCAGGTGAGGTCACCGCATGTGTGGGAGGTGGAACTGAAGGGTTAGCTAAGGCATATTGAGCAGGGCTAGAAGCTCTACAGTGATATAAGGCAATAATAACTAACCAAAACATTAATGGACAAGGCATATTGACATTAGGGAGAGGCATGCGTAGCCGAGTGATCATTGGGTCTAATGAGTAGCTCGGCGAGCTGGAGACATGGCGATTCAGACAGCTAGCAGGCCAGGGATAGCAGGCTAGCAGAAGGGCCTTAGAGGGACATCGTGATGGAAGAAGTCAGCTGTAGTCGTCCATCAGTCATGATGGATCAGCAGGGCTCCGTGGAGTAAAAGGGCCCAGGCCAATTGGCAAAATAGGTATAGTAGCCCCAAAAAATTGGCTGATGTACTTCTTCAGCTAACAGCCTGGTGTGCCCTGGACAGCTAATGTGCCGCGGCTAGCAGGCTAGCAGATGGGCATTCAGGGGACATCGCGGAGCCAGTTAAAAAAAAACTCGGGCGGATTATGTCGGTAGTCCAGTAGTGATGGATCGGCGGGGCTCCGTATTATCGATAAAAGGTGTCTGGGCCAAATGGCAAAATAGGTATTGTAGCCCAAGGAGTGGCTGATAGACCTCTTCAGCTAGTCGGGAGATGGGCCTGGCATAGGCTAGCTTCAGGCTAATTGGTGCTTGCTTTGGGATAGAGATGTTAGCCAGGATAAACCAATCAGATAGCAGATAGCTAGCTGCGATGATCCAGGTGAAGAGGTTCAGAGCTTGTGGTAGGAATCTGGGAATATGGAGATACACTCTAGGTTGAATCGGGTTGTGCAGACTGGCAGGAGTTGTCCGGGCTAAAGGTTAGCTGATGAACGCTAGCAGTGGCTAGCTGACTACTAGCTAGTAGCTAGTAGCTGTTGGGGGTTCCGGTTCTAAAGTAAAAAAATAGCAGATCCATACCACATTGGGAGAGGCGGGTGGCAGGAGAGTATGCTGAAGTTGGGGATAAGAAAAATAAAAAAAATATATGAGAAGAAAAAATATAGAAAAAGATATATACACGGGACACGACAAGACAAAGACAAAAAACGCCTGGCTGCTACGCCATCTTGGAAACTAAGGACTAAGAATGATATGCTACGAATTTCAATTTGTATATGTTACAAATTTGCTAAACGTACAATATGTTACAAATTCTAGCTAGGTGGCTAATGTTAGTTCGGCTAGAGGTTAAGGTTAGGTTTGAGTTCAGGAGTTGGTTTAAAGGGTTAAGTTTAGGGGAAGTGTTACCCAACATGCTAAGTACAGTTGTTGCAAAGTAGCTAAAACGCTTATGTTGTCCTTGATGAGATTTTAACTCATAACCTTTGGGTTGCTAGACGTTATACGCCCACCCAACCATCCTACTTTCATTTTTGCCTTGAGTAGCCACCTGTTTTACTAATTTGAGTGTCCCAGATTTACGTTTACTTCGTTACGTATAGTCTATGAGACTAGATTGGATATGAGAGCGCTGGTTAGCTCCAAAAGTGGTTATAGCTTTGACAGCATGCAGACAGTGAATTCAGAGCCATTCAGTGGCTAGCCACACTACAAACATCATTTTACCAGGTCCCCATGAAGCGATTGTAATGACAGTCCACCAAAACATACCCAAAAGTTTCCTGATTGGCAAGGGGTAGTCTGTGTTTAATTTCATTGTGTATTAGAAACACTGTTTGAGATCATTGGGGGAGATTTCACCAGTGGTTGAATTTCAAAATGGGCTTCCAGGGAAAATGTTGTCTGAGGTTGCAACACTAACCAATGGGGGCGAGGCTCAGTGAAAGGTCAATTATCCTTTTTTGGAAGGAAAACTATTTCACTCATATTGTAATTAGGTCATCATTACAATGGCTTTATAGACATCTGGAAACACTGGACAGTTGTTTTTAAGGGCCAGTCTCTCTCCTTTAGCCCAGAAATAGACTTTAATAAGGGTCCTGAGTAGGTGTTGACTGGGGAGCATTATAAAGGAACCTATCATCAGAATCAATTGTTAGGAACCTACAGTCCACACCATATACATTTATGTATTTATACTCCAGCATTTTGGATTTGAGATCACTATTTTCATATTTGGTGACAGTACAGTACAGTACCTTTTATTTGAGGGGATTTTCATACATATCTGTTTTACAGTTTAGAAAGCTCTTTATATATCTAGTCCCCCATTTGAAGAAATCATAAATATTTGGACAAATTCACTTATGGTGTATTAAAGTAGTCCAAACCTTAGTATTTGGCCCCATATTCCTTGCACACAATGACGACATCAAGATTGTGACTCTACAAACTTGTTGGATGCATTTGCAGTTTGTTTTGGTTGTGTTTTGGATTATGTTTGGCCCTTTTTAGTCAGCTTTTTGCAGACAGTCATGTTCTTCTGATAAAATTCAATTTATATTTGCAATTTTGACACTATTGTTTAGTTTTGATAAATGCATTATTTTTAGAAGGCAACTAGATTTTGAAAATGCATTTACTGTTTTGCAGAAGGCCACAGAGTTTAGTGTTTTGTGTGCACTGTTTTGAAAATCGACAACATTGTTCCAAAGAATGTATGAATGATTGAGAAAAACTGTAACTGAAGTCTTCCATGATAAGAAAAAAGCTTTAACAAGAGAAAAACATGAATCCCTAAAATGGGGGTCTAAGAAATTAGGTCACATGTCATTCGGTTATTGGGTCACAGGAGCATCATGCCCATTGGCAATAGTTTTAGTTGCATCTCAAAGACAATACTAAAACACTTCAGTAAAAAATATAAAAGTTAACATATGTGGGTCGGCCCGTTGATTCTTATCGGAGATGACATTTTCAAAGAGCCAAATCGAAAGCTGCTCATATGTTAACGAGGCACGAGAAAAGAAGTGGGGAACAGGTGTGATTTGCATGTTGGTTTAAATGTGAGTCCATCTACAGATTAAAACAGTTAGCTGACTAATTCTCTGCACATGAACTGCTGGATGGATCCCGTAAATCTGAACTAACTCTCTCAGCTAAACATATGCATCTTCACCTCAGGGGGTTGTCCCCAGTGAAAGAACGTTTCTGAATAGGCCTCTGTAGAACCAGACTCAGACCCTTTGAAGACACTCAAAGTGCACCATGCCTCTGATTCTGCCTAAGTCCCTGAGAAGAGGTTACAGACATGGGTGGGAGGCTGGTCTGGACGAGGTTGGGGTAAAGGCCTATATCAGATTTTGCTCACTGTTAGTTATTTGTCCAAATATAAAATAAATCTGTTTTATGTCACTATTCAACACAAAGAAATGGCTACAGTGCAGATGAGACGTGACTGTCATGTTATCACCTACAGTATCTATCACCTTTTGAGCTCATTTAATACACAGCAGCTGTGAGTTGATACTACTCATTTATAGATGTTAGATATGTTCAATCTGGTAGGTATTTCAACTTCACAAGTGAACCACAACCAGGCATTGTGCCAAATCAATGTTTTATTATGGGGTCACTTATAATCATAATTAGCAATCTTATGAGACCTCTTCAACTTCCTCTCTAGATGAAATTCCACTTTGTCTCTTCATATAGATTATGTCAAACTGAAGTCTAGGGATTTACCCACCTGGGATTATTTTGATTGTTCTGGGTAGTTCCACCAATTAGGTACATTTTGAGTAGTGTAAAAACTTTTGATTCACCTAATTGTAATATTCTGTCACAAAGAGCAGATGTTCAACTTAATAAAAACACGTTTTCCCATCTCAAGAGGTTCAATTTAAAAAATACTATTGTAAGTCTCTATTAGTCTCTATTGTGCAACAGGAAGTGGTAATTCACTAAACAATTCAAATTGTTAAAACATTTCATTTCATCCATCTATGGGCTATCTATGGGTAACAGGCTTGTCGTGGTACTGTATGCTCGACCCACTAACCCACAAGTTTTCCGCCACAAAACACCAGAAAATGGCCAAAAAGAGTAGGACCAGCTCACCTGCTTTTACACCAGGATTTGACTATTAGATGTTCAATGTTTCTTTTGAAAACATTTTTTTAATGAATACTGTAACCATATTAAAACAAAATAACTAGGGCTTTACAATGATGGTGAAAACATGGAGAAATGTTAAGGTTAAGTCTGTTATCAAAATGCAGAATTTTGGTACTTCAGCAAATTTGTATTTATATTAAAAAGCAGATTTATAGTATTTTCCATGTGGTCTATATTAAAGGGCACTTCATTTAATATAACAGGCTTTAAAACATTACGTATTTGGAGCACGATTACTATTTAAAATATCAAAGGGACGCAAAAGGAAGTTAATTTATTTCCCAGTTTAAGTGTCTCATCTAGGGAGTTTACAGACATGACATGAGAGCATTATCTGATAACCATTGCATATGATTTACACAAGTATGTTACATCAAATAATCCATTATTCTCTTTGGTTCCAGAGTGAATTACTTTTCAATAATATTTTTTTGTGTGGAATTCAAGTCTAGACATTATGTCTAGACAGTAAAAGAGCATCACAACCCAACTGATAAACCCTTTGAAGGAAGAAACTAAACAAATGCTTCTGAGAGGTTTTCCTTATGTAGACATATCATACTTTACCAAGTTGGTGATGCTGCCACCGTGTGGCTCGTTCTGTCAATCCCATCTAGAATACCTTTTTTATTGAACATGACAACACAACATGGTAAAAACACCACATGACAACATGGTTGCAGCACAACATGGTAGCAGCATAAAACATGGTACAAACATTATTGGGCACAGACAATAGCACAATGGCAAGAAGGTAGAGACAACAATACATCACACGAAGCAGCAACAACTGTCAGTAAGGGTGTAAGAGTGTCCATGACTGAGTATTTTAATTTAATTTATTTAACGAGGCAAGTCAGTTAAGAACAAATTCTCATTTACAATGACAGCCTACCCTGGCAAAACCAGGACAACGATGGGCCAATTGTGTTCCTCCCAATGGGACTCCAAATCACAGCCGGTTGTGATTCAGCCTAGAATCAAACCAGGGTCTGTAGTGATGCCTCCAGCACTAAGATGCAGTGCCTTAGACTGCTGTGCCACTCGGGAGCCCTAAATTGAATGAAGAGATGGAGATAAAACTGTCCAGTTTGAGTGTTTTTCGCAGCTCGTTCCAGTCGCTAGATGCAGCGAACTGAAAAAAGGAGCGACCCAGGGATATGTGTGCTTTGGGGACCTTTAACAGAATGTGACTGGCAGAATGGGTGTTGTGTGTGTGTAGGTGGAGGAAGAGGGCTGCAGTAGGTATCTCAGATAGGGGGAGTGAGGCCTAAGAGGGTTTTATAAATAAGCATCAACCAGTGGGTCTTGTGACGGGTACAGTATACAGAGATGACCAGTTTACAGAGGAGTATAGAGTGTAGTGATGAGCATTGGTGGCATATCTGATGCCGTATGGGAAAGAACATCTAGCCACTCGAGAGCACCCTTACCGCCGATCTACAGTGGCGAGAACAAGTATTTGATACACTGCCAATTTTGCAGGTTTTCCTACTTACAAAGCATGTAGAGGTCTGTCATTTTTATCATAGGTACACTTCAACTGTGAGAGACGGAATCTAAAACCAAAATCCAGAAAATCACATTGTATGATTTTTAAGTAATTCATTTGCAAACAGTATTATTTCCCAATAAATACTGACCTCTGGTGGTTATTGTTCAGAGTCAAGTAGTCAGGGTAGCCATTTGATTAGGTGTTCAGGATTCTTATGGCTTGAGGGTAGAAGCTGTTTAGAAGCCTCTTGGACCTAGACTTGGCACTCCGGTACTGCTTGCTGTGCGATAGCAGAGAGAACAGTCTATGACTAGGGTGGCTGGAGTCTTTGACCATTTTTAGGGCCTTCCTCTGACACCGTCTGGTATAGAGGTCCTGGATGGCAGGATGCTTGGCCCCAGTGATGTACTGGGCCGTTTTCACTACCCTCTGTAGTGCCTTGTGGTCAAAGTCCGAGCAGTTGCCATACCAGGCAGTGATGCAACCAGTCAGGATGCTCTCGATGGTGCAGCTGTAGAACCTTTTGAGGTTCTGAGGACCCATGACAAATGCTCGCAGTACACCTCCTGGTAATCCGTCTGGCCCTGCGGCCTTGTGAATGTTGACCTGTTTAAAGGTCTTACTCACATCGGCTGTGGAGAGCCGTAACAGCTGGTGCTATCATGCATGTTTCAGTGTTATTTGCCTCAAAGCGAGCATAGAAGTAGTTTAGCTCGTCTGATAGGCTCGTGTCACTGGGTAGCTCTCGGGTGTGCTTCCCATTGCGGTCTGTAATGGTTTGCAAGCCCTGCCACATCTGACGAGCGCCAGAGCCGGTGTAGTACGATTCGATCTTAGTCCTGTATTGACGCTTTGCCTGATTGATGTTTTGTCTGAGGGCATAGCAGGATTTATTGTAAGCTTCCGGGTTAGAGTCCCTCTCATCGATTTTATTCTCCAAAGATTGCACGTTTGTTAGCAGAATGGAAGGAAGTGGGCGTTTATTCGATCGCCTATGAATTCTCAGAAGGCAGGCCGCCCTCTGGTCCCTTTTTCTCTGCCTCCTCTTCACGCAAATTACGGGGATCTGGGCCTGTTCCCGAGAAAGCAGGATATCATTTGCTTCGGGCTCATCAGACTCGTTAAAGGAAAAAAAGGATTCTGCCAGTCCGTGGTGAGTCATCACAGTCCTGATGTCCAGAAGTTGTTTCTGTCATAAGAGATGGTAGTGGCAACATTATGTTCAAAATTAGTAAAAAAATAAGTTATAAACAATGCAAATCAACAAACACAATCGGTTGGGGACACGTAAAACATCTGCCTTCAACTCCAGCGCCATTTTTAACCAGTCATGCTATACTGTTTAGAGGCTGTGTTTACACGGGCAACTCATTCCTGATCTTTTATTCTCCTCTTTGGTCTTTTGACCAATCAGAGGCTACATTTAAACAGATAACTCAATTCTGATATTTTTTCACATTCAGCAGACACTTTTATTGAGAGAAACTTACAGTAGTGAGTACATACCATTTCATTTGTCCATGGGAATCCAACCCACAACCCTGGCTTTGCAAGTGCCATGCTCTGCCACGCTCTGCCAACTGCACCACACAGGACACAGCTCAATTCTGATATTTTTTTCACATCTTTGGTCTTTTGATCAATCAGATAAGATCTGAAAAAGATTGAATGTGTAAATAACTGAGGTGATTGGTCAAAATACCAATTAGTGGAACAAAGGTCTTGTCCTGCATGCTTTTTAAAATGTTAGACATATGGCTGAAATAGTTATTTCAAAGGCAAAATGCTGAAGCATTGAGAGTATTGAAATCCAGACATGTACAGTGTACACAAAGAGGCTGTGCCAATTTCCTGGATTTGTGTGTGTAACGTGAGATCATTAACTCTAAACACTAAACAGTCATCAGAGTTCAGATGATCTCGCACCAGATGTCTTTGTCTGCCGAATGAAGCTCTTGTCAGGGCTGAATAGAAATGTGTCAGTCACACTAATAAGAACTCCCAAGGTGTGGCGTACTGGGTGTGTATTCAATGATCATCCATTACTCGTGTGTGTTTACACAAAGGTCAGATGGACTCGTGTGATTCCCCCATGGGATACCAACCCACAACCCTGGCTTTGCAAGTGCCATGCTCTGGCATGCTCTACCAACTGAGCAACACGGGACACAGCACAATTCTGATATTTTTTTCCACATTTTTGATCAGATCTGAAAAAGATTGATTGTGAAAATAACTGATAATTGGCTATCTCCACTGTATAAAGTATAACTGTGTTTTTCTAGAGAGGAGAGTCCCCTCTCCACAGCCAAATGTTGCTTTAACTGTCTTTGTATTATCCAAATGTCCTTTCCTCATGGAATGCTCTCTAGCTACACTTTATATACAACAGTATATGGTCACCCCTACAAATTAGTGGATTCAGCAATTTTAGTCACACCCGTTGCTGACAGATGTATAAAATCAAGCACACCGCCATGCAATCTCCATAGACAAACATTTGCAATAGAATGGCCTTACTGAAGAGCTCCGTGGCTTTTAACGTGGCATCGGCATAGGATGCCACTTTTCCAATAAGTCAGTTCGTCAACTTTTTCCCCTACTAGAGCTGCCCCGGTCAATTGCAAGTGCTGTTATTGTGAAGTGGCAACATTTAGTAGCAACAACCGCTAAGCGGTGAAGTGGTAGGCCACATAAGCTAACAAAACGGGACCTGAGTGCTGAAGCGCGTAGCGTGTAAAAATGCAACACTCACAACCAAATTCCAAACTGCCTCTGGAAGCAACGTCGGCACAAGAACTGTTCGTCGGGAGCTACATGAAATGGGTTTCCTTAGCCGAGCAGCCGCACACCTACAGTAAGATCACCATGCGCAATGCCAAGCGCCGGCTGGATTGGTGTAGTGCTAGACACAATTGGATTCTGGAGCAGTGGAAAGGCGATCTCTGGAGTGATGAATTACGCTTCACCATCTGGCTATCCAATGTACAAATCTGGGTTTGGCAGATGCCAGGAGAATGCTACCTGCCCCAATGCATAGTGCCAACTGTAAAGTTTGGTGGAAGAGGAATAATGGTCTGGGCCTGTTTTTCATGGTTCGTGCCAGGCCCATTAGTTCCAGTGAAGGGAATCTTAACGCTACAGCATACAATGACATTCTAGATGATTCTGTGGTTCCTACTTTGTGGCAACATTTTGTGGAAGGCCCTTTCCTGTTTCAGCATGACAATGCCCCTGTGCACAAAGCTAGGTCCATTCAGAAATGGTTTGACGAGATCGGTGTGGAAGAACTTGACTGGCCTGCACAGAGCCCTGGTCCCAACCCCATCAAACACCTTTGGGATAAATTGGAATGCTGGCTGTGAGTCAGGCCTAATCTCACTAACCTCACTAATGCTCTTATGGCTGAATGGAAACAAGTCCACGCAGCAATGTTCCAATATCAATTCCCAGAAGAGTGGAGGATGTTATAGCAGTAAAGAGAGGACCAACTCCATATTAATGCCAATGGTTTTGGAATGAGATGTTCAACGAGCAGGTGTCCATAGACTTTTGTTTATGTAATGTAGCTTGCTATTGTGTATCAAATGCTTTCTCCTTTGTCCTCAATGGGATTCTCACAGCAGAGGCAAGATAATTATTTTGACCACACTGTCAATCTATGATAGGACCATTACCAATAGGTCCAGCTTTATTTTACTGGTTGACTGATTTCTCCTGAGTTTTTGCGAGACCAAACTGCAGAGGCATCACCATTTGCACTAATCTAAAACATATGGTTGATTCACTGATTAAAAACACCCAATTAGATAAGATGACTCAGTTACTTATCTAGTCCAATCCCTGTCCTTGGGCCTGTATCAGATCAGCAAGAAGATAACGGATTCAATTGTGTTATCATTGAAGTTGGAATACTGTACTGTGTTACTGTAAAGTGGTTAAAATATTCAACATCTTCTAGCTATACCCGATGAACTCTGTCCTAGTGAATTATATACTGTACAGTCGTGGCCAAAAGATTTGAGAATGACACAAATATTAATTTTCACAAAGTCTGCTGCTTTAGACATCTTTAGATATTTTTGTCAGATGTTACTATGTAAAACTTAAGTATAATTACAAGCATTTCATAAGTGTCAAAGGCTTTTATTGACAATTACATGAAGTTGATGCAAAGAGTCAACATTTGCAGTGTTGATCATTCTTTTTCAAGAACTCTGCAATTCACCCTGGCATGCTGTCAATTAACTTCTGGGCCACATCCTGACTGATGGCAACCCATTTTTGCATAATCAATGCTTGGAATTTATCAGAATTTGTGGGTTTTTGTTTGTCCACCCGCCTCTTGAGGATTGACCACAAGTTCTCAATGGGATTAATGTCTGGGGAGTTTCCTGGCCATGGACCCAAAATATCAATGTTTTTTGTTCCCCGAGCCACTTAGTTATCACTTTTGCCTTATGGCAAGGTGCTCCATCATGCTGAAAAAGGCATTGTTTGTCACCAAACTGTTCCTGGATGGTTGGGAGAAGTTGCTCTCGGAGAATGTGTTGGTACCATTCTTTATTCATGGCTGTGTTCTTAGGCAAAATTGTGAGTGAGCCCACTTCCTTGGCTGAGAAGCAACCCCACACATGAATGGTCTCAGGATGCTTTACTGTTTGCATGACACAGGACTGATGATAGAGCTCACCTTGTCTTCTCCGGACAAGCTTTTTTCCGGATGTCCCAAACAATCGGAAAGGGGATTCATCAGAGAAAATGACTTTACCCCAGTCCTCAGCAGTACAATCCCTGTACCTTTTGCAGAATATCAGTCTGTCCCTGGTGTTTTTCCTGGAGAGAAGTGGCTTCTTTGCTGCCCTTCTTGACACCAAGCCATCCTCCAAAAGTCTTCAGATGCACTCACACCTGCCTGCTGCTATTCCTGAGCAAGCTCTGTACTGGTGGTGCCCCGATCCCGCATTTGAATCAACTTTAGGAGACAGTCCTGGAGCTTGCTGGACTTTCTTGGGACCCTGAAGCCTTCTTCACAACAATTGAACCGCTCTCCTTGAAGTTCTTGATGATCCGATAAATGGTGGATATTGGTGCAATCTTACTGGCAGCAATATCCTTCCCTGTGAAGCCCTTTTTGTGCAAAGCAATGATGACGGCACGTGTTTCCTTGCAGGTAACCATGGTTGACAGAGGAAGAACAATGATTCCAAGCACCACCCTCCTTTTGAAGCTTCCAGTCTGTTATTCAAACTCAATCAGCATGACAGAGTGATCTCCAGCCTTGTCCTCGTCAACACTCACACCTGTGTTAATGAGAGAATCACTGACATGATGTCAGCTGGTCCTTTTGTGGCAGGGCTGAAATGCAGTGGAAATGTTTTTTGGGGATTCAGTTAATTTGCATAGCAAAGAGGGACTTTGAAATTCATCTGATCACTCTTCATAACATTCTGGAGTATATGCAAATTGCCATCATACAAACTGAGGCAGCAGACATTGTGAAAATTAATAGATGTGTCCTTCTCAAATCTTTTGGCCACAACTGTACATGCAAAACCAACAGGCTCTCACAGTCTCACAGCAGAATTATATGTTTATCCACGTGTCTCCAAACATCAAATTTCGTGTTCAAACTGGCGTTCAGCACTGGGCTCAAACATGCAACCCTCTGATACAAAGTCATGGGATTATGACCCTCCTCTTGCTTGCCGAATGACTATAAAATAGGCTACAAAGTTGGCAATACACTGGCGGGGAAATTGAAATTGAGAGAGCAATATGTAGCCTACCTCCTCCAAAAGGACTAGGCTTATTAGTTTTAAAAAATGTATTGAAATAAGTTTCAAACTATATTGCTGTTCATTGTCTATATAGGCTACATGTTCAAGAGCTAGAGAGAGGGGGAAGAGACATGTCAATGGAGATGCCAGCGGAGATGCGTGAATTGCGCAAGAAGGGAACAGTGAAGAAGACAGAGAGATTTGTGAGTTAGAAGTTAATATATTGATGCATAATTCATATGGCCTATATATTAGGGGAAAGGGGGATACCTAGTCAGTTGTACAACTGAATGCCTTCAACTAAAACATGTCTTCTGCATTTAACCCAACCCATCTGAATCAGAGAGGTGCGGGGGGCTGCCTTAATAGATATCCACATCTTCAGGGCCAGGGGAACAGATTTTCACCTTGTCAGCTAGAAGATTCAATCCAGCAACCTTTTTGTTACTGGCCCAACACTAACCACTAGGCTACATATTATAGGCCTGCTAAAGTGAATCTAGGCCTAGACCACCTGTGCTATAGGCAAGCCTAAAAGACAGAGACAAAACAATATGCGCCAGAGTTGACACTTATCAATAAGTGGTTGCCCAGATTTAGATAAAGCACTGTAATTAAAATGTAGTGTGAACATAACCACCCATTGTTCACTCATTAGGCTATGGACAGGTCACATGAATATGTTTATATTTTCTCATTTCTTCTTCATAGCCTATATCACAGCTATCTCTAGGCTATATCTCCCCCTTAAAACTTTCCTCGTCAATTTATGATAGGCTACATTGATTTAGCATTATCCGATATTGTAGACTCGTTTTTGATACACTACCGAAAAAGGCAAGGTTTTTAAAATGTTTTTGGGAAAGGAGAAATGTAATTTGCTTCTGTGTCTGAGTGAGATGCGCTGCGTGCAGCTTTGATTGATGGGTCCTTTCAGGTGGGTGGGCGTGTACGAGTTCTCTAATTCTCTATGTCCATTCAGAAAGTTTCCTAAAAAAGCCTGTCTGGACTTCATCTCTTAAATCAGGGTCAGCGTATCTGTGAGGAATAAGGACAGAAGCCAGTTTTGCAATTCCTCTCTTATTAAATGGGGTGCAACTGAATTAAACATAGCCAAGCTCCTTTCATGATTCATCCTATAGAATTAATAGCCTATATCCTAATATTTTAAGTAGCATGTTATTTTTCCTGTAGGATATGATTATCTCTCCTATTTTCTCTCCTATTTGTTGACTTCTGTAACCATAAAAGCCTTGGTTTCATGCATGTTAACATTAGAAGCCTCCTCCCTAAGTTTGTTTTATTCACTGCTTTAGCACACTGCCAACCCGGATGTCGTAGCCGTGTCTGAATCCTTGCTTAGGAAGACCACCAAAAACCCAGAAATTTCCATCCCTAACTACAACATTTTCTGACAAGATAGAACTGCCAAAGGGGGCGGAGTAGCAATTTACTGCAGAGAAAGCCTGCAGAGCTCTGTCTTACTATCCAGGTCTGTACCCAAACAATTTGAGATTCTACTTTTAAAAATCCACCTTTCCAGAAATAAGTCTCTCACCGTTGCCGCTTGCTATAGACCACCCTCTGCCCCCAGCTGTGCCCTGGACATCATATGTGAATTGACTGCCCCCCATCTATGTTTAGAGCTCGTGCTAAACTGGGACATGCTTAACACCCCGGCCATCCTACAATCTAAGCCTGATGCCCTCAATCTCACACAAATTATTGCCCTTGGTCCATGCCAGACCTGACTGCCCTTGACCAGCACAAAAACATCCTGTGGCGTACTGCATTAGCATCAAATAGCCCTTGATATGCAACTTTTCAGGGAAGTTAGGAAGCAATATACACAGGCGGTTAGGAAAGCTAAGGCTAGCTTTTTCAAACATAAATTTGCATCCTGTAGCGCAAACTCAAAAAAGTTCTGGGACACTGTAAAGTCCATGGAGAATAGGAGCACCTCCTCCCAGCTGCCCACTGCACTGAAGCCAGGAAACACTGTCACCACTGATAAATCCAATACAATTGAGAATTTCAATAAGTATTTTTCTACGGCTGGCCATGCTTTCCACCTGGCTACCCCTACCCCAGTCAACTGCCCGACACCCCCCAAAGCAATTCGCCCAAGCCTCCCCATTTCTCCTTCACCCAAATCCAGATAGCTGATGTTCTGAAAGAGCTGTAAAATCTGGACCCCTACAAATCAGTGGGTCTAGACAAACTGCACCCTCTCTCTCTAAAATTATCTGCTGAAATTGTTGCAATCCCTATTACTAGCCTATTACGAGCCTGTTCAACCTCTCTTTCGTATTGTCTCAGATTCCCAAAGATTGGAAAACTGCCGCGATCATCCCCCTCTTCAAAGGGGGAGACACTCTAGACCCAATCAGCTATAGATCTATATCTATCCTACCCTGCCTTTCTAAGGTCTTCGAAAGACAAGTTAACAAACAGATTACCAACCATTTCGAATCCCACCGTACCTTCTCCGCTATGCAATCAGGTTTCAGAGCTGGTCATGGGTGCACCTCAGTCACATTCAAGGTCCTAAACGATATCATAACCGCCATCGATAAGAGATATTACTGTGCAGCCGTATTCATCGACCTGTTCAAGGCTTTCGACTCTGTCAATCATCACACTCTTATTGGCAGACTAAACAGCCTTGGTTTCTCAAATGACTGCCTTGCCTGGTTCACCAACTACTTTTCTACTTTTATGATAGAGATCAGTGTGTCAAATCGGAGGGCTTGTTGTCCGGAAATCTGGCAGTCTCTATGGGGTGCCACAGGGTTCAGTTCTCGGGCCGACTCTCCTCTCTGTATACATCAATGATGTCGCTCTTGCTTCTGGTTATTCTCTGATCCACCTCTATGCAGAAGACACAATCCTGTATACTTCTGGCCCTTCTTTGGACACTGTGTTAACTAACATCCAGACGAGCTCCAATGTCATACAACTCTCCTTCCGTTGCCTCCAACTGCTCTTAAATGCAAGTAAAACTAATTGCATGCTCTTCAACCGATCACTGCCCGCACCTGCCCACCCGTCCAGCATCACTACTCTGGATGGTTCTGACTTAGAATATGTGGACATCTACAAATACCTAGGTGTCTGGTCAGACTGTAAACTCTCCCTCCAGACTCACATCAAACATCTCCAATCCAAAATTAAATCTAGAATCAGCGTCCTATTTCACAAGAAAGCATCCTTCACTCATGCTTCCAAACATACCCTCGTAAAACTGACCATCCTACCGATCCTCGACTTTGGCGATGTCATTTACAAAATAGCCTCCAACACTCTACTCAACAAATTGTATGCAGTCTATCACAATGCCATCCGTTTTGTCACCAAAGCCCCATATACTACCCACCATTACGACCTGTATGCTCTCGTTGGCTGGCCCTCGCTTCATACTCGTCACCAAACCCACTGGCTCCAGGTCATCTACAAGTCTCTGCTAGGTAAAGCCCAACCTTATCTCAGCTCACTGGTCACCATAGCAGCACCCACCCGTAGCACGCGCTCCAGCAGGTATATCTCACTAGTCACCCCAAAGCCAATTCCTACCTTGTCCGCCTTTCCTTCCAGTTCTCTGCTGCTACTGACTGGAACAAACTGCAAACATTACTGAAGCTGGAGACTCATATCTCCATCACTAACTTTAAGCACCAGCTGTCAGAGCAGCTCACAGATCACTGCACCTGTACATAGCCCATCTGTAAATAGCCCATCCAACTACCTCATCCCCATACTGCATTTATTTATTTATTTACCTTGCTCCTTTGCACCCCAGTATCTCTACTTGCACATTCATCTTCTGCACATCAATCACTCCAGTGTATAATTGGTATATTGTAATTACTTCGCCACCATGGCTTGTTTATTGCCTTACCTCCCTTATCTTACCTTATTTGCACACACTGTATATAGACTTTTTCTACTGTGTTATTGACAGTGTTTGTTTATTCCATGTGTAACTCTGTGTTGTTGTATGTGTCAAACTGCTTTGCTTCATTCTTGACCAGGTCGCAGTTGCAAATGAAAACTTGTTCTCAATTAGCCTACCTCGTTAAATAAAGGTGAAATTAAAAAACAATAATAATAATTGCATCCTCTCCAGCCACTTTGAACAACATATAGCCTGTAAAGAATGGCCCCAGCAGCGTTGATGACATTATGCAAATGTTTTGGAAAAGTGCATTGGACTTGGTGTGAACAAAATTGCTGTGCATCAAAAGTGGTATCTGTATTTTTTCAGAATTTGGACAAAAAGAGCACAATGCAGTTTGTGAGATAAGGCCTTAAAAATCAAGCCTACTTGATGGTAATAGTGCTCAATTTTGCCCCTAGTGACTGGTTTTGAATGCGTTTCCCGACATCCTCAGGACACTGATAGTCATCTAATTTGAAAGTCAGTCTTGAGTGACCTACCTGTGCAAAACGTTTGATTGTGCTATTTTTGTTATTAACACACACACAGGACCGGTCCTTGCCTTTTTTGGGCCCTGAATGAGATTTGGTTGGGGGGCCGCACACCTTGCGGGCAAAACATTTTTGTTGCTCCCTTGATGGTGGAGAGAATTGTTTTAAGTATATTAAAAAGTACATTTCTTCCCATTTTGCCATGTGGTGGAGAAAAATTATTTGAAGGTTTAAAGCAAGTTTTCTGCAATTCTACACATTTTGCCATGGGGTGGAGAGAACATTTAGCAGTTTTATAACAAATTCCATGCAATTCTATACAGTTTGTCATGAATTATGCCATGTTAATGATATCGGAGTGAGACTATAAAAATCTATGGGGGCCACATGGAGGTCAGGGCCCCTGGGCACGTGCCTTGCAAGTTTAGATACTAATCAAAAAATGGTTGCTGACATGCTAATTAAGTGACTGACTGACATAAGAGAAAATCTGCTGATGTACAGCCACATTTAGAAAATGTTACCCGTGTTTCAATTGTGTTCTACTATTGTAACAGTAAGACTACAACTAAGTTCCCTCACCAAGACATGCACGCACACAGCCATGGAGACACACGCAAACACAGTCTGAAGATATAACTTGATGAAAAAACATCTCTTTATTGCATAAAAAGACACTGCTGAAAGTTGTATATTTAAAAGGACTAAATAAACCCAAAAGATTATCACCAGAATATCGATATGACCTTTTCCATTCCAACTGAAATATGACTTGGGTTGAGTCCATAGAATGTCCCCTTCAATGTCAACCACACATTTTGCAATTCTGAAAAAGGAAGGCACGTCCGAGTATGACATGACACAAGTCTTCTATAGCAGACTCATCACCTGATGCTGTTGAAAGACGCTACATTGTCTTCTGCAAGCATTTATAAGTCAAATGCTGAATGAACTGTATTTCTAAAAGTCTGTGTTTGGGTGCTTCATGTTGGTTACCATTATCAGCACATGGAATGGACATTCAATCTGCAGTGCCGAATATCAGCGTTGTAGCGCGGTTGAAATAGGTGATTGAATCCACAATCTACAGATTGAATCCAGGCCAAATGTGAATTTCTCCTTTATTTGTTTTAGTTTTCACAACAAAACAATCCAGCAATACCCATTCATAGGCAAATCAAGAACAATGTCCAGCAATACCCAATCAAGAACACGGTCCAGCAATACCCAATCAAGAACACGGTCCAGCAATACCCATTCATAGCCAATTAAGAGCATTGTCCTTGGAGTAAGAAAACTTACATGTAAAAAAGAACAGAAAATCTTAAAACACAGCTGTGTGTTGCATAATACAATGACTAGAAACAGAATTCTTAAACTAATCGAATAAAAGCAAATCAACACTTGCCTCTTTCCTTGCACCATACACAGTATACATTCATGTTTATTTTCTCTACTGTACTTACAATTCAGTTTAGCCAATAAATTACCTGAACCATTAAAATTAGGATTAAAGTGAATACATTTTTGAAAAGCGACATCTTAAAACATCCAACAATCCTGCAGTCAAATACATTAGCTTTGTGTGTAGGGCATACGCCCTCTAACTCAGCTGGTTAGAACGCTTGACATTATCCATCAACTCTTGGATGGAGTCCTTACCGTTGATATTAAGTGCACTTCTGTGATTTTGCATTCAACTAATTTAAGGATAAGGTTATGGCGGTTTAGGCACATTTTTTATGTATAATCTGCAATATTGCTTCTGAGTCACTTCAACTACTCTACACAAACATCAAATGTGGAAAAACATTGAAGGTGATAGAAAAAAGGCCACTGGAATAGCCATACCTGGCAACCTCCCTTGGTAACATGTGGACCACTCAAATCAATATGGGGACCAGTATAGGGTCGGAAATAGGGCACATCTATGGGATCCTTCCAACGGAGAGGGCATTCAGCGTTGTTAGAAATGACACAAGTGACCTCCAATGATATGTCTAAGTGTCAGTGTCCTCTGTGGTGGCAGAGGTGCTTCTGTTCGCCTGGGGCTGCATCTCAATAGTCTAAAGTGGGCTTCCTTTCCTTCACCTGGCTGATATGAAAGAACCTGAGCAGGTGAAAGTAAATTATTGGTAGGTGACTACTATATTGCTTTCACTGTCCTGTGTTGTTTTCCTCAGTGCAGATGAAGGGAAGGAGATGAAGAGAAGAGAAGGAGATGAGAAGGGAAAAGGAAGATAAAGGGAAGGAGATAAGGAGAAGGGAAGTCACTTCAGACTATTGAGATGTTGCCTGGGGGTGTCCGTGGTTCCGCTAAGCTGAGGTATAGATGTATTTGGTCTTGGCGAGGCCCGTGAGCTCATCCTCGTAGCGAGGCAGGCAGCAGAAGAGGATCCCACAGCCGATGCAGAGGATGGTGGCCCCCCAGCCGAAGCCGTAGGCCCAGGTGTAGTCGTAGTGGCCCTCGAAGATCAGGTCATTGAACCTGACTGGGTAGATGATGAGGGCGATGAACTGAAGGACCACTGTGGTGAGAAACAGGCAGAACAGAGATTTGTCAGTGGTGGATCATTCAGGAACAGAGAGGGTCATCAGTGATGGATCATTCCAAACAGGGAAGGAGGCTGACTCTGTGGAACAGTGACACATAAGTGTGAGAGTCTACCAAAACTAGTTTGAGGGTGTGTGAACTTAAATCTCTAGGGCTTAGGTGTAACAACAAGTTAGAGCATGTGTCATTTAGATTAGAAGGTGGATAACTAGATTAGAAGGTGGATAATAAAGTGGATGTACTGTGAGGTAAAGTTGATATTTTACACATTTACTGTATGGATGGCGAATCACAAAGTGGGATCAAACAATGGATCACATAGCGATGATTACTACTGTTACTACTTTACATCCACATATACTGGTGATCCAGTCAGAACTAGTTCTAAATACTAATACTTATTTACTACACTCTAAACACTGGGAAAACATTCCCATGAGAGGACGGCGGCTTTATAGTCAGACACCTCTATGATTCAGCTATGTCTGAGACAGTT
This sequence comes from Oncorhynchus masou masou, assembly GCF_036934945.1. Taxonomy (NCBI): domain Eukaryota; kingdom Metazoa; phylum Chordata; class Actinopteri; order Salmoniformes; family Salmonidae; genus Oncorhynchus; species Oncorhynchus masou. The sequence continues at coordinate 20,660,632 of NC_088235.1, read as the reverse complement.
TCAGGGTAATTCTGAGTGACTGTTTAGTCTCTCTTTCCCCTAGGCATAGGCTGGGCTATCAGGTTTCACACTAGGGTGGCAGCTGCAGAAGGGGGGGCATAGGGAGGAGGGGGAGTGTTCCTATTATCTCACTATCAGTGTGACTCAGCCAGATGCAGAACATTCTCTCAGCCCTTCCCTGAACCTCAGAGCAGAGTAGGGACACAAACAACTCTCACTCCCTCTCCCTCTCCTTGGCAACGGCTAAAATAAGAAGACTAGCTTTAAGACTCGCCAACTCCACAGTAGCTATGGTTGCCAAGCTACTTGAGCCCCCTTGGAACGTGGAGGAGCATAGGAAGCACTAAAGTATGAGAGTAATTGTAGTTTGAGGTTTGAAGCAATACATTGAGGCAGGCCAAATTAACAACAGTTGTTAATATTTCACTACTAACTTCTCCTCCATTAGCTCAGACACTTGAAGTACAAAAACATAAGGGAGCGGTTTCCCTGACACAGATGATGCCTAATATTGGACTAAAAAGCATTTAATGGAGATTGCTTTTTAGTCCAGGAGTAAAATTAATCCAGGAAACCACCCCAAGAAAAACAGAAAGGTGTTGTGTTTCTTACCAGTGATGAAGAGCAGGACCCCAATGACAGGCAGAAGGCTGATGTTGAGGGTGCAGCAGAGAGCGATACAGGAGATGATGAAGGCTATGATAAGGATGATGAGGCCGATGATCATAAGAGCTGCCACAGCCTGGGCCCAAGCTGAAAAGACAACAAGCAATGTTTAGTACAGTGCCTTCAGAAAGCAGTCACACCCCTTTACTTATTTCACATATTGTTGTTTTACAGCCTGAATTTAAAATTGGAGATTTTGTGTCACTGGCCTACACACAATACCCCATTTTGTCAACGTGGAAGTAAACATGTGTCAGGAGTAAACATGTGCTTAACAAGTCACGTAATAAGTTGTTTGGCAATAATAGTGTTTTTGAATGACTACCTCATCTCTGTACTCCACACATACAGATAATTGTAAGGTCCCTCAGTCGAGCAAAGAATTTCAAACACAGATTCAACCACAAAGACATGGGAGATGGGTAAAAATGTAAAAAGCAGACATTGAATATCCCTTGGAGCATGGTGAAGTTATTACTTACATTTTGGATGGTGTATCAATACACCCAGTCACTACAAAGAACAAGGTTTCCTTCTTAACTCAGTTGCCAGAGAGGAAGGAAACCCCTCAGGGATTTTACCGTGAGGCCAATGGTAACTTTTAAACAAGTTCAATGGTTGTGATAAGATGGATCAACAACATTGTAGTTACTTCACAAAATAACCTAAATGACAGAGTGAAAAGAAGGAAGCCTGTACAGAATACAAATATTCCAAAACATGTATCCTGTTTGCAATAAGGAGATTTAAAAAAAAAGTGGCAAATAAATTAACTTTATGTCCTGAATACAAAGTGTTATGTTTTGGGGCAAATCCAACAACACTTCACTGAGTACCACTTCATATTCTCAAGCATGGTGGTCGCTGCATCATGTTATGGATATGCTTGTCATCTGCAAGGACCAGGGAGTGTTTTTAGGATAAAAATAAATGGAATAGAGTTAAGCACAGGAAAAATCCTAAAGGAAAACCTGGTTCAGTCTGCCTTCCAACATATACTGTGTGACAAATTCACCTTTCAGCAGGACAATAACCTAAAACACAAGGCCAAATATTCACTGGAGTTGCTTACCAAGATGACATTGTATGTTCCCGAGTGGCCTAGATACAATTTTGACTTAGAAATCGTCCTGAAGATGCATGGCAAGACTTTAAAAATGTCTGTCTGGCAAAGATCAACAACCAACTTGACAGAACTTGAAGAATATTAAAAAGAAAGTGCAAATATTGAACAATCCAGGTAGGCCAGTTGAGAACAAGTTCTCATTTACAATTACAATTGAGCATGAACACTGGAGTGAGACGTGCAGATGATTATGTGCAAGTAGAGATACTGGGGTGCAAAAGAGTTGGGTGGGCTATTTACAGATGGGTTGTGTACAGGTACAGTGATCGGTAAGCTGCTCTGACAGCTGATGCTTAAAGTTAGCGAGGGAGATATGTCTCCAGCTTCAGTGATTTTTGCAATTCGTTACTGTCATTGGCAGCAGAGAACTGGAAGGCGGCCAAAGGAGGAGTTGGCTTTGGATGAAGACCAGTGAAATATACCTCCTGGAGCGCGTGCTACGGGTGGGTGTTGCTATGGTGACCAGTGAGCTGAGATAAGGCGGGGCTTTACCTAGCAAAGACTTATAGATGACCTGGAGCCAGTGGGTTTGGCAAAGAATAGGAAGAGAGGGCCAGTCAACGAGAGCATACAGGTTGTAGTGGTGGGTAGTATATAGGGATTTGGTGACAAAACGGATGGCACTATGAGACTGCATTCAATTTGCTGAGTAGAGTGTTGGAGGCTATTTTGTAAATGACATCGCCGAAGTCAAGGATCGGTAGGATACTCAGTTTTATGAGGGTATGTTTGGCAGCATGAGTGAAAGAGGCTGTTGCAAAACAGGAAGCTGAATCTATATTTAATTTTAGATTTAACATGTTTAACATGAGTCTGGAAGGAGAGTTTACAGTCTAACCAGACACCTAGGTATTTGTAGTTGTCCACATATTCTAAGTCAGAACCGTCCAGGGTAGTGATGCTAGTCGGGCGGGTGGGCGGGGGCAGCGATTGGTTGAAAAGCATGCATTTGCATTCTTAGAGACTAAACCAGAAATCTTATACCAACAGGCGCTTGAACAGCTTCTATCCCCACACAATAAGACTGATAAATAGCTAACAAAATAGCTACACAGACCGAGTTTACCTTGATTCTTTATTGACCTTTTATTTCAGTAGTTGATCGCTCTATGCACACTCACAGGGCAATACACATGCACAGACACTCACTACAACACACACACACAAACACTCACTCCATCACCTGATCAATCACACACATTTATACTGACTACATATCCGCACACCTGCTCACATACCACCATCTGTGAATTGATTGCCCCCCATCTAGCTTCAGAGTTTGTTCTGTTAGGTGATCTAAACTGGAATATGCTTAACACCCCGGCAGTCCTACAATTTAATCTAGATGCCCTCAATCTCACACAAATCATCAAGGAACCCACCAGGTATAACCCTAAATCCATAAACATGGGCACCCTAATTGACATTATCCTGACCAACTTGCCCTCCAAATACACCTCTGCTGCCTTCAATCAGGATCTCAGCGATTACTGCCTCATTACCTGTATTCACTATGGGTCCGCGGTCAAACGACCACCCCTCATCACTGTCAAACGCTCCCTAAAACACTTCTGCAAGCAGGTCTTTCTAATCGACCAGGCCCGGGTATCCTGGAAGGATATTGACCTCATCCCGTCAGTTGAGGAGGCCTGGTCATTCTTTAAAAGTAACTTCCTCACCATCTTAGACAAGCATGCTCCGTTCAAAAAATGCAGAACTAAGAACAGATATAGCCCTTGGTTCACTCCAGACCTGACTGCCCTCGACCAGCACAAAAACATCCTGTGGCAGACTGAAATAGCATCGAACAGTCCCCGCGATATGCAACTGTTCAGGGAAGTCACGAACCACTACACGCAGTCAGTCAGGAAAGCAAAGGCCATCTTTTTCAAGCAGAAATTTGCATCCTGACGCGCTAACTCCAAAAAGTTCTGGGACACTAAAGTCCATGGAGAACAAGAGCACCTCCTCCCAGCTGCCCACTGCACTGAGGTTTGGTAACACGATCACCACCGATAAATCCGCGATAATCGAAAACTTCAACAAGCATTTCTCAACGGCTGGCCATGCCTTCCTCCCGGCTACTCCAACCTCGGCCAACAGCTCCGCCCCCCCCCCCCCCCAGCTTCTCCTTTACCCAAATACAGATACCAGATGTTCTGAAAGAGCTGCAATACCTGGACTCGTACAAATCAGCTGGGCTTGACAATCTGGACCCTCTATTCCTGAAACTGTCCGCCGCCATTATCGCAAAACCTATTACCAGCCTGTTCAAACTCTCCTTCGTATCATCTGAGATCCCCAAGGATTGGAAAGCTGCCACAGTCATCCCCCTCTTCAAAGGCGGAGACACCCTGGACCCAAACTGTTACAGACCTATATCCATCCTGCCCTGCATATCTAAGGTCTTCGAAAGCCAAGTCAACAAACAGATCACTGACCCTCTTGAATCCCACCGTACCTTTTCCGCTGTGCAATTTGGTTTCCAAGCTGGTCACTGGTGCACCTCAGCCACGCTCAAGGTTCTAAATGATATCATAACCGCCATCGATAAAAGACAGTACTAGTGACTGCCTCACCTGGTTCACCAACTACTTCTCTGATAGAGTTCAGTCTGTCAAATCGGGGGGCATGTTGTCCGGTCCTCTGGCAGTCTCTATGGGGGTACTACAGGGTTAAATTCTTGGGCCGTCTCTTTTCTCTGTATATATCAATGATGTTGCTCTTGCTGCTGGCGATTCCCTGATCCACCTCTACGCAGACGACACCATTCTGTATACATCTGGCCCTTCCTTGGACACTGTGCTATCTAACCTCCAAACGAGCTTCAATGCCACACAACACTGCTTCCGCGGCCTCCAACTGCTCTTAAATGCTAGTTAAACCAAATACATGCTTTTCAACCTTTCGCTGTCTGCACCCGCACGCCCGACTAGCATCACCACCCTGGATGGTTCCGACCTACAATATGTGGACATCTATAAGTACCTAGGTGTCTGGCTAGACTTGCCAACTCTCCTTCCAGACTCATATCAAACATCTCCAATCCAAAATCAAATCTAGAGTCGGCTTTCTATTTCGCAACAAAGCCTCCTTCACTCATGCCGCAAAACTTACCCTCGTAAAACTGACTATCCTACCGATACTCAACTTCTGCGATGTCATCTACAAAATAACTTCCAATACTCTACTCAGCAAACTGGATGCAGTTTATCACAGTACCATCCGTTTTGTTACTAAAGCACCTTATACCACCCACCACTGCGATCTGTATGCTCTAGTCGGCTGGCCCTCGCTACATGTTCGTCGCCAGACCCACTGGCTCCAGGTCATCTACAAGTCTATGCTATGTAAATCTCAGTTCACTGGTCATGATGGCAACACCCACCCGTAGCACGCGCTCCAGCAGGTGTATCTCACTGATCATCCCTAAAGCCAACACCTCATTTGGCCGCCTTTCGTTCCAGTTCTCTGCTGCCTGCGACTGGAACGAATTGCAAAAATCTCTGAAGTTGGAGACTTATCTCCCTCACCAACTTTAAACATCTGCTATCTGAGCAGCTAAACAATCGCTGCAGCTGTACATAGTCCATCAGTTTATAGCCCACCCAATTTACCTACCTCATCCCCATACTGTTTTTATTTAATTTACTTTTCTGCTCTTTTGTACACCAGTATCTCTACCTGCACATGTTAATCTGATCATTTATCACTCCAGTGTTAATCTGCTAAAATGTAATTATTCACTCCTATGGCCTATTTATTGCCTACCTCCCCATGCCTTTGCACACAATGTATATAGATTATTTTTTTCTACTATTTTATTGACTTGTTTATTGTTTACTCCATGTGTAACTCTGTCTTGTCTGTTCACACTGCTATGCTTTATCTTGGCCAGGTCGCAGTTGCAAATGAGAACTTGGTCTCAACTAGCCTACCTGGTTAAATAAAGGTGAAATAAAAATAAAACATACAAACTGTGCTACTAGTTATCTTATATTCTGTTGCCTAGTCACCTTACCCCTATACATATCAATCCAGTATCCCTGCACATGTAAATATGGTATTGGAACTAAATTGTTAAATATTTACTGTATATAGTATGCTATTCTTACTTACTTAATTGTGTATTTCATATTTTTTATTATTATTTCTCGTTTTATTTTTTTTTCATCTAGTAATACATTGTTATTGATTACTGGTTGGTTTTTGAGTTTGTAAGAAAGGCATTTCACTGCCCTTGTGCATGTAACATTGAAACTTTAACTTGAATAAATGGGATTCTAACATGTATCGAGTCAGGGGTGTGAATATTTATGTCAATTAGATATTTCTGTATTTAATTAAAAAAAATAAACATTCAAGTACCAAGTTTTATTAGAGTCGTATGTCATGTACATGAAACACATGGTTTACACCGTCTCACGAAATGGCTACTGGCAGGTTCATGCTGGACAAAGCAACAACAATAAGAAATAAGAAAATATAAGAACATGAACAAAAAGTAAATGTCAGTAGAATAGAATAAACTATTTATCATAAGTATAATAGAGGAAGGCCCAATTTAGTAAAGTATTTACACCTGTATTAGGTTAGTACATTGTCATGCCTCAACACAAATATTGCAATGAAACCTGTGTATTAGAATAAATGTATGAATGAATCCTGATAGGTTTGCTCCGCATTGCAATGAAGCCTTTGTTCTACAGTATCACAACTGCATCGTATTTCAACACATTACTGGTGGTAGGTTACTGGTTACACATTACTGGTGGTAGGTTACTGACATCTGTTGCATGCAAATGCAGAGCTCACACCTTAAATGATTCACTCTCTGTCTACCATCAGGATTAAAAATGGCAGGCAGCCTACGCCTGAGCTTCAGGCACTGCAGTCATGCCTTCACTTGCCTCTAACAGACAACAGGATCCTAGTCTAACAAGTTTCACTTTGTGTGAACTAAACCATACAGAAGAGTATCATTCAAACATTAAAACAGATGTACAGAGAGGTGGCGTGAGAAAGGATAATGTCCCTTGTGTTCAGAAAATGTAGATATTCTCACGCTCAAAATGATGTGCTTCTCTGGACCTCAAGTCCCTGGTCGAGAACCGTTTTAGTGTATTAGTAGCCGACTGTTACATTTGTTTGACTGTTGCAAAGGATCCCTTTAAAATGTTAGTGTGAGTACTTCAATCTAATTCAAAAAGTGTGATGTGGACAGCTCACAGGGCCGAAGATAGCTCACAAATACAACAAGTCTAAATACTCTCCAGAAGGGGAACATCTGTCTTGTGTCTTTCCTAATCAAGTTCAAAATAAACAACCAATGGCAAACCAATGTTGTTCATTTGAAAAAGTATGGGTCTGAACTTAAATCGATTGAATCAGTTGAGTCGTCATCTACAGCGATTAAGTGGAGATTCTATAATTGAGTTTGGCACTGTTTTGTTCAGTTGCACGTTTGAGTATTGTTGATGTCATTCATGCACTGTGCATTTTAAATAAGCAAGTTCGTTATGTGACTCCAAGCTAAGAGGTATGCTTGTAGTTTTAGGTAGGCTCCATCACATTGATTTGGCAACAAAAACTTTACATAGCCTAATAATCACAAAAAGCTTAACCTAATTAAGCAATTCCTATTATTGAGTGATTAATAAATTAGTCTGACAATATTAAAACAATGTAGATACAATAGTAATTACTGTGTTATTACACAATATATAGAGAACATGTAAAATGTTCACACGGGTTTGATTGTGAAGACAAACAACTCCCATATCATCCATGCAAAATGACACCACTAACTCCAGAGAATCCCTCCATGCCATCTCCCCACCCAGGAAGGGACAGTAAGTGGCCCTTGGAAAGGACAACATCCGGCTGAGGTTGATTAATCACAACAAAGTTATGTTCCAGTGGTAATGTCAATACTAGTTCATCTTGATGACACCAGTCAGATAGCGACATTACAGCCAACTGCACTCACCCAAACATTGTTAACCTTGGACCAGCAGCACTGACTCCACATATATTCCTTTTATTATGCAGTGCATCATTCTCCTTGATTTGTATTTGACTAGTTAAAAACTTAGTTCTTATGGTATGAAAATGAAGGGTACAATTATACCAATTTTATTTCTCCAATTCCACCTGCTTGTTTTGTTCACTACTGGGCTATGCAATTCCAGTTTAGGGTAAATGAATGGTTGCATTTATGTAAGTAACCCACTGACTGAGCAAAGACACTGGGGTAAGTAACCCACTGACTGAGCAAAGACACTGGGGTAAGTAACCCACGACTGAGTAAGGACACTGGGGTAAGTAACCCACTGACTGAGCAAAGACACTGGGGTAAGTAACCCACGACTGAGCAAGGACACTGGGGTAAGTAACCCACTGACTGAGCAAGGACACTGGGGTAAGTAACCCACTGACTGAGTAAGGACACTGGGGTAAGTAACCCACTGACTGAGTAAGGACACTGGGGTAAGTAACCCACTGACTAAGCAAGGACACTGGGGTAAGTAACCCACTGACTGAGTAAGGACACTGGGGTAAGTAACCCACTGACTAAGCAAGGACACTGGGATAAGTGTAACTGTCTTTTCCTCAACTTATAACACCAACAATGTTGTTTACTGAGATCTGAAACTATTCCTCCATTCGGACTGCTACCTGAATGACAACACAGCTGTCCTAACTGACTGACTGTAGCAGCACTTCCTGAGTTCTGAGTAATAGCATATGTTTCCGAATGTACCAGACATGGATATTTTTCACCAGTGTCCAGTGAAGACCGAGGCATTTTCTCTATATTTTTTTTGTCACCACAGATGATCTGGCAGTGGTTTGCAGCAGGACCTCTCCAGCTTGGTAGGGGCACTCATCACACTTCTAAAAATAGCCCTGAGAACATGACTGAGAAAGCCATCTTGATATGAATCCATCCTGCCTGTTTAATACCAATATTCAAAGGCAATTCTCTATTCTATTTGGTTCTATCATATACTATTGTTAGGAATTGGAACCTTGGTTACATGTTAAAAATTTGACGCAGCCTCTGACGTTTGATTTCTATTCTTATAATATATGTAAAGCAGCCAACATTTTAATTTAGTATGAGAAAGGATCTGAGTGGATATGTGCTCGATCAAAAATATTTTCTGATTACCATGATGAGTTGAGATGTTATAGTAGCTGTAAAATGTGCAAGAAAACACCAACAAACAGGGGGTAAAGACAATGGGAAACAGGGAAAATCAAGTGTTGTTCGAAGTTTACTCTGACTGGCTGCCACTTTGCCATTGAAAAACTCCAAGGAGAGCATTCCTTTGCTTGTTGAAGGCTGACTTAAGTAAAAGGAATTGTGGACCGAAATAAAGAAATAGGTTGTTCATGAAGTAGGCCCATGCACTTGCCCAACAAACAATATACAACTAATGAAATGCCATCTGTGGAATACCTTTTGTACTGTGTAGGCTGAATATTAGTTATTATGATCTTGATCAGAGAGTGGGTATAATTTGTGGAACGTTCCAACAGGAATCTGTTCCAAAAACTTCATAAATAACAAGGATGCCAACAAACACATACAAAGTTGTAGGGAGTGGGTTATTTAATTACGTTTTTCGGCAGCTAGTTCGCTTGGTGAACTGATCATGCTACTTTGTATATGTTGTTTGTTGGCAAACCTTGTACTTTGGAACAGATTCCTGTTGGAACGTTCCACAAATTACACCCACCCCAGATCAGCCTTACTGTGAGCAGTCTCCAAATCAAATTCTGAATACATACACACTATAGTACAGTAGGCTATATTGTCAAATAATTAATATGGTGTTATTTTCCTTGTCACTATGATTAGGGCTGTTAAGTGAATCTTTATAGATGTTTTTACAATATGATACTTACAGAATTCCATGAGAGATTTGCATTCCCAGTTGTCATTCCGACCTCGGCATTGACTCCACATACTTGCGTAGTGGGACTTTGCGTCCTTGTCCTCAACCCACCCCGAAGTAGCAGCAATTGCAATAATGTCAAATATAATCGCAAAAAGCAAAAGAAGTGGTACGATCCACCTGCATCTTGGATACGCAATTCCACAGCGAAACATATTCGACAAAACAGAACAGACAGTGGTGATAGAAGCAGTCAGGCGTCCAAATACCGTATGGGTTTGTGTAGGCTACACCCTTTTTACTGATCAAATCTAAAAGCTCCACCCTAGTTTGCAACGTAATCCATGCACAGTAGCCTAAACCTGTTTAAATGACTTGGAATGGCATGCAGGTTCATTCTCGTCAGGCTTGGCGAAGATGCGAGAGTCAACCCAACCAGCATCTCAAGCCCAACCCATTGATAGTGTCCGCAATACAAACACTTAAAAAACACACCCCTCAGCCCTTAAGTGGACACTTCTGGTGACGTATCATAACGTCTGACGATTATACACCGTTTTAAATGAACTATTTGTATTTGATTTACAATTGTCAATAAACAAAAAGAATAGTCACATGCAAACAAGCATACATACAAACTATTTACATTGCCAGGAATCCCAAAGAAACAAATCATATTCATTAATAATACAAGTTTTAATTGCCTTTTTGTTTTTCAATTTTGTTAAAGTGGTGCCATATTGTTTAAATTCATTTATAAAGGGAAACAAATAGGTTTTGAATTAGACCATTTGCATTTCTCAATTTGAAATGTACCTAATATTAATAGCAGTTTAATTAAATATACTACATCTTTGTCAATGTCATAATTTCTGAAATAAATCATTATATCAAAACTATTAATGTACAAACTGTCCCGTTTTCTTTGTAACTGTCACGCCTTGGTCTTAGTATTTTGTGTTTTAGTTTATTAGTTAGTCAGACCAGGGTGTGACATGGGGTTATTATGTATTGTGTTTTCGTATTGGGGTTTGTAGTGTCTGGGATTGTAGCTGATTAGGGGTGTGTGTGTGTGTGTTAAATAGGTTGGCTGCCTGAGGCGGTTCTCAATCAGAGTCAGGTGATTCTCGTTATCGCTGATTGGGAACCGTATTTAGGTAGCCTGGTTTTCGCTTTGTATTTTCGTGGGTGATTGTTCCTGTCTCTGTGTAGTGTTGCACCAGTCAGGCTGTAATAGGTTTCACGTTCTGTTTGTTGTTTTTGTATTTATTAGTTATTCGTCTTCACTATTAAACATGAGTAACTTACACGCTGCATTTCGGTCCGACTCTCTTTCAACAAAAGAAGAACGCCTTACAGAATCACCCACCAAACACGGACCGAGCAGCTTGTCAACAGGCAGGAGCAGCGCAAAGAGGAGCCGTGTGTTAAGGATTTCTGGACATGGGAGGAAATCCTTGACGGAAGAGGACCCTGGGCTAAACCAGAGGAGTGTAGCCGCCCTAAAGTGCAGCAGGCGAAGAGGAAACAGGAGCTACACGAAAGGCAACAGAAGCAGCTTCAGTGGGAGAGGCTACACCATTTGGAGAATTGGACATGGGAGGAGGAACTGGACGGAAAAGGACCCTGGGCTCAGCCTGGTGAATATCCCCGCCCCAAGGAGGAATTAGAAGCGGCTAAAGCGGAGAGGCGCAAGTATGAGGAGGCAGCATGGCAACGTGGATGGAAGCCCGAAAAGCAGCCCCAAAATTTTTTTTGGGGGGGGGGGCTATCAGGGAGTATGGCTGCGTCAGGTAGGAGACCTGCACAATCTTGCTGTGCGTACCGGGGGGCTAGAGAGACCGGGCAGGCACCGTGTTATGCAGTGGTGCGCATGGTGTCCCCAGTGCGGGTGCATAGACTGGTGCGGTATATTTCAGCTCTGCGTATCGGCCGGGCTAGATTGAGCGTCGAGCCTAATGCTATGAAGCCGGCTCTACGCATCCGGTCTCCAGTGCGTCTCCTTGGGCCAGCTTACATGGCACCAGCCTTGCGCTCTGTGTCTCCGGTTCGCCTACATAGCCCAGTGCGGGCTATTTCTCCTCACAGCACTGGCAGGGCAACCGAGAGTATTCAACCAGGTAAGGTTGGGCAGGCTCGGTGCTCAAGAGCTCCAGTGCGCCTGCACGGTCCGGTCTATCCAGAACCACCTCCACACCCCAGCCCTCCAGTAGCAGCTCCCCGCACTAGGCTTCCTGTGCGTGTCCTCGGCCAAATACCACCAGTGCCAGCACCACGCTTCAGGCCTTCAGTGCGCCTCGCCTGTTCAGCGCAGCCAGCGCTTTCTCCCTCTCCTGCGCTGTCGGAGTCTCCCGTCTGTTCAGCGGTTCTAGAGCCTTCCTCCTCTACAGCACTGCCAGAGCCTCCTGCCTGTATAGAGCAGCCTGAGCTGCCAGTCTACATGGAGCAGCCAGAGCTGTCAGTTTGTATAGAGCAGCCTGAGCTGTCAGTCTACATGGAGCAGCCAGAGCTGTCAGTTTGCATAGAGCAGCCTGAGCTGCTAGTCTGCATGGAGCAGCCAGAGCTGGCAGTCTGCAAAGAGCTGCCAGTCTCCATGAAGCCGCCAGAGCTGTCAATCTGTATGGAGCAGCCAGAGCCGCCAGTCAGCATGGAGCAGCCAGAGCCGTCAGTCAGCATGAAGCAGCCAGATCTGCCAGTCAGCCAGACTCTTCCAGATCCGCCAGTCAGCCAGACTCTTCCAGATCCGCCAGTCAGCCAGACTCTTCCAGATCTGCCAGTCAACCAGACTCTTCCAGATCTGCCAGTCAGCCAGACTCTTCCAGATCTGCCAGTCAGCCAGACTCTTCCAGATCTGCCAGTCAACCAGACTCTTCCAGATCTGCCAGTCAGCCAGACTCTTCCAGATCTGCCAGTCAACCAGACTCTTCCAGATCTGCCAGTCAGCCAGGATCCGCAAAGTCAGCCAAGATTCGCCAGTCGGCCAAGATCCGCCAGTCGGCCAGGATCCGCCAGTCGGCCAGGATCTGCCAGTCGGCCAGGATCTGCCAGTCAGCCAGGATCCGCCAGTAAACCAGGATCTGCCAGATCTGCTAGTCAGCCAGGATCCGCCAGTCAGCCAGGATCTGCCGGATTCAACTGCCTGGCTGGGCTTTTTCTCAGTACTGGGCTTTTTCTCAGTACTGGGCTTTTTCTCAGTGCCGAGCTGCCCCTCAGTGCCGAGCTGCCCCTCAGTGCCGAGCTGCCCCTCAGTGCCGAGCTGTCCCTCAGTGCCGAGCTGTCCCTCAGTCCCGAGCTGGCCCTCAGTCCCGAGCTGGCCCTCAGTCCCGAGCTGGCCCTCAGTCCCGAGCTGCCCCTCAGTCCCGAGCTGCTCCTCTGTTATGTAGGGTTCTGGGTGAGGACTATTCGGCCATGGTCGGCGGTTAGGGTGGATTATCCATGGACGCGAAGGGGAGGAACAATGACATTTATGAAGTGGGGTCCACGTCCGGAGCCGGAACCGCCACCATGGACAGACGCCCACCCGGACCCTCCCTATGGTTTTGAGGTGCGTTCGGGAGTCCGCACCTTAGGGGGTTCTGTCACGCCTTGGTCTTAGTATTTTGTGTTTTAGTTTATTAGTTAGTCAGACCAGGGTGTGACATGGGGTTATTATGTATTGTGTTTTCGTATTGGGGTTTGTAGTGTCTGGGATTGTAGCTGATTAGGGGTGTGTGTGTTAAATAGGTTGGCTGCCTGAGGCGGTTCTCAATCAGAGTCAGGTGATTCTCGTTGTCACTGATTGGGAACCGTATTTAGGTAGCCTGGTTTTCGCTTTGTATTTTCGTGGGTGATTGTTCCTGTCTCTGTGTAGTGTTGCACCAGTCAGGCTGTAATAGGTTTCACGTTCTGTTTGTTGTTTTTGTATTTATTAGTTATTCGTGTATAGTTCGTTTGTTTGTCTTCACTATTAAACATGAGTAATTTACACGCTGCATTTCGGTCCGACTCTCTTTCAACAAAAGAAGAACGCCGTTACAGTAACAAAGTTCTGTATGTAGCAATAGCATCGAATAGTCCCCGCGATATGCAACTGTTCAGGGAAGTCAGGAACCAATACACGCAGTCAGTCAGGAAAGCTAAGGCCAGCTTCTTCAGGCAGAAATTTGCATCCTGTAGCCCCAACTCCAAAAAGTTCTGGGACACTGTGAAGTCCATGGAGAACAAGAGCACCTCCTCCCAGCTGCCCACTGCACTGAGGCTAGGTAACACGGTCACCACCGATAAATCCATGATTATCGAAAACTTCAAAAAGCATTTCTCACATATATGTTCCTCTTATCCCGATGGGAAACGGCAGTGTGGAGTGCAATAGAGATTGCATCATCTGTGGATCTGTTTGGGCGGTATGCAAATTGGAGTGGGTCTCGGGTTTCTGGGATAATGGTGTTGATGTGAGCCATTACCAGCCTTTCAAAGCACTTCATGGTCGAAGCATCGAAGCAAGCATAAAAGTGATTTAGCTCGTCTGGTAGGCTCGTGTCACTGGGCGGCTGTGCTTCCCTTTGTCATCTGTATAGTTTACAAGCCCTGCCACATCGGAGCCGGTGTAGTATGATTCAATCTTAGCCCTGTATTGACACTTTGCCTGTTTGATGGTTCATCGCAGGGCACAGCAGGATTTCTTGTAAGCTTCTGGATTAGAGTCCCTCACCTTGAAAGTGGAAGCTCTACCCTTTAGCTCAGTGCAAAAGTTGCCTGTAATCCATGGCTCCTGGTTGGGGTATGTACGTACGTGGGGACGACGTCTGTGGGGACGACATCCTCGATGTACGTATTGATAAAGCCAGTGACTGATGTGGTGTACTCCACAATGCCATCGGAAGAATCCCGGAACATGTTCCAGTCTGTGATAGCAAAACAGTCCTGTAGTTTAGCATCTGCTTCATCTGACCACTTTTTTATAGACCGAGTCACTGGTGCTTCCTGCGTTAATTTTTGCTTGTAAGCAGGAATCAGGAGGATAGAGTTGTGGTCGGATTTACCACATGGAGGGCGAGCTTTGTACATGTCTCTGTGTGTGGAGTACAGGTGATCTAGAATTTTTTTCTCCCTCTGGTTGCACATTTAACATGTTGTTGGAGATTTGGTAGAACTGATTTAAGTTTCCCTGCATTAAAGTCTCCAGCCACTAGGAGCGCCGCCTCTGGGTGAGTGGTTTCCTGTTTGCTTATTTCCTTATACAGCTGACTGAGTGCGGTCTTTGTGCCAGCATCTGTCTGTGGTGGTAAATAAACAGCCACGAAAAGTATAGCTGAAAACTCTCTTGGCAAGAAGTGTGTCCTGCAATTTATCACAATATACTCTACTTCAGTTGAGCAAAATCTAGACCACACATCCCACAATCATACCCAGTAATAATACAATCATTGTTACCTACAATATGGAAACTTTAAATCTTTGCAAAAGGGAAATTATTTATTTTGCTTATGTTATGCAGGGATGCACACAAACACGTGCGTGTACCCACACACATCAACATATGCGTGCGCACAAACACACCTGAAGAGTCCTGCTGGGGGTCTTCCTCCTCAGGCTCAGACACCTGTGTGGCTGAGGATGTGGATGGCTCCTCATCCTAAGGCTCCAAGATAATTTCTGAAGAGGCCTGTGTAGCTGAGGTAGATGGCTCCTCAATCTGGCCAGAGCCAGAGTGTGCTCCAAAATATTGCAGAAGTGCCCCAGAATTTTCATTGAAATACAGTATATGAGTCTGACACCCCAAATACATTTGTTGCACCTTTAAAATATACATCTCATTATGCACAATTTATCAAACTTTCAGAATAGGAACCAAATTAAATCATACAACCTCCTTGGCTAATTCTAGGCATAAAACACCCCAAAAGGTTCAATATATCACAAAAATACAAAATATCAACATAATATAGATGTCTTTTAAGTTAACCTACAGCATTGGAAATTCATCTTACTGAGCTCAGGACCTAGTCAATACAATCACAGAAAACCTTTATGATGTCACCTCAATGAAAGTTAACCAAATCAATAACGTGCTAGTTAGGTTGTAATAGTTTTGCTGCAGGCTGCACACATTATCATGATGAAACTGAAATTATATCCAATGTTGGACAGAAAACAGAATATTGTCGCTCTGTGTGTAATAGCATAGCAAGCAACATAGCTACATAGGCTAACAAATAAGTGTTATACTAGCCTATTTCATTAGATGCATAATATTATACTCATAAAGAGATGACATAGCTGCATACCTTTTACCTTTTGCATTTTCCTCCTCCTTGGCTTAGTCTCGTAGTGAGGAGCCTATAAAACGTTGCTAGATTCATAAACATTTTTGGCAACTCTGAAATGTATTGGAATAAATTACCAAACTATAAAACTAGCTAGTCAGCTATGGGTAACTGTAGCTAGCAACATGGCAGGTGGGCTACCTAGTTATGTTAGCTTACTAGGTACATTAATAGCTTTAGGTTGGTTGTTTTTAAGCTCAACTTCAAGATTTCCACCAAGGTCGTTGCCTCTGCGATCATCACTCTACCTTGCTTGGGTAAGGGACATTTTTAACCTGGATAACACTCGCCAGTCCAGCTTCCCTGCCCCATCCACCGCTGCCCCCTGGACACTGATCACTTGGCTACATAGCTGATGCACGCTGGACTGTCCATTAATCACGGTACTCCATTCTGCTTGTTTATGTTTTATCTGTCGGCCCCGTTGCCTAGTCAACGCCATTTTACCTGCTGTTGTTGTGCTAGCTGATTAGCTGTTGTTGTCTCACCTACTGTTTTAGCTAGCTTTCCCAATTTATCACCTGTGATTACTGTGATTACCTCGCTGTATGTCTCTCTCAAATGTCAATATGCCTTGTATACTGTTATTCAGGTTAGTTATCATTGTTTTGGTTCACAATGAAGCCCCTAGCTCCACTCTTCATACCCCTGATACCTCATTTGTCCCACCTCCCACACATGCGGTGACCTCACCCATTACAACCAGCATGTCCAGAGATACAACCTCTCTCATCATCACCCAGTGCCTGGGCTTCCCTCCGCTGTACCCGCACCCCACCATACCCCTGTCTGCGCATTATGCCCTGAATATATTCTACCATGCCCAGAAACCTGCTCCTCTTATTCTCTGTCCCCAATGCTCTAGGCGACCAGTTTTGATAGCCTTTAGCCGCACCCTCATACTACTCCTTCTCTGTTCCGCGGGTGATGTGGAGGTAAACCCAGGCCCTGCATGTCCCCAGGCACCCTCATTTGTTGACTTCTGTTATCGAAAAAGCCTTGGTTTCATGCATGTCAACATCAGAAGCCTCCTCCCTAAGTTTGTTTTACTCACTGCTTTAGCACACTCTGCTAACCCTGATGTCCTTTCCGTGTCTGAATCCTGGCTCAGGAAGGCCACCAAAAATTCTGAGATTTCCATACCCAACTATAACATCTTCCATCAAGATAGAACTGCCAAAGGGGGAGGAGTTGCAGTCTACTGCAGAGATAGCCTGCAAAGTAATGTCATACTTTCCAGGTCCATACCCAAACAGTTCGAACTACTAATTTTGAAAATTACTCTCTCCAGAAATAAGTCTCTCACTGTTGCCGCCTGCTACCGACCCCCCTCAGCTCCCAGCTGTGCCCTGGACACCATTTGTGAATTGATCGCCCCCCATCTAGCTTCAGAGTTTGTTCTGTTAGGTGACCTAAACTGGGATATGCTTAACACCCCGGCAGTCCTACAATCTAAGCTAGATGCCCTCAATCTCACACAAATCATCAAGGAGCCCACCAGGTACAACCCTAACTCTGTAAACAAGGGCACCCTCATAGACGTCATCCTGACCAACTGGCCCTCCAAATACACCTCCGCTGACCTGACTGCCCTCGACCAGCACAAAAACATCCTGTGGCGGACTGCAATAGCATCGAATAGTCCCCGCGATATGCAACTGTTCAGGGAAGTCAGGAACCAATACACACAGTCAGTCAGGAAAGCTAAGGCCAGCTTCTTCAGGCAGAAGTTTGCATCCTGTAGCTCCAACTCCAAAAAGTTCTGGGACACTGTGAAGTCCATGGAGAACAAGAGCACCTCCTCCCAGCTGCCCACTGCACTGAGGCTAGGGAACACGGTCACCACCGATAAATCCGTGATTATTGAAAACTTCAACAAGCATTTCTCAACGGCTGGCCATGCCTTCCGCCTGGCTACTCCAACCTCGGCCAACAGCCCCCCCCGCAGCTCCTCGCCCAAGCCTCTCCAGGTTCTCCTTTACCCAAATCCAGATAGCAGATGTTCTGAAAGAGCTGCAAAACCTGGACCCGTACAAATCAGCTGGACTTGACAATCTGGACCCTCTATTTCTGAAACTATCCGCCGCCATTGTCGCAACCCTATTACCAGCCATCTGCTATCTGAGCAGCTAACCGATCGCTGCAGCTGTACATAGTCTATTGGTAAATAGCCCACCCATTTTCACCTACCTCATCCCCATACTGTTTTTATTTATTTACTTTTCTGCTGTTTTGCACACCAATATCTCTACCTGTACATGACCATCTGATCATTTATCACTCCAGTGTTAATCTGCAAAATTGTAATTATTTGCCTACCTCCTCATGCCTTTTGCACACAATGTATATAGACTCCCCTTTTTTCTACTGTGTTATTGACTTGTTAATTGTTTACTCCATGTGTAACTCTGTGTTGTCTGTTCACACTGCTATGCTTTATCTTGGCCAGGTCGCAGTTGCAAATGAGAACTTGTTCTCAACTAGCCTACCTGGTTAAATAAAGGTGAAAAAAAGTACACTTGGATGTGATATTGTAAAATGTCATTCAAGGGCTGAGGGTTTAGGGCCGAGGCCGGTCTACTTTGAGTTAGAAACGAAGCCCTAGACTACTGTCTATAGCTTGCTATATGGTGGTATTCAAACTGAGGTTAATCAATGCAAACAGATATTTTGATTAGCTAGGTAAATAACTAGCTAATGTTACCTAGCTAACGTTAGCTTGTTTGTACAAAGTCCAGAAGACTACATGGCAGGACCAAGTTTGGGAAACCCTATTCTACTACACTGCCCACACTGATGTATGGCAAAGTGGCGGATTGTGGGCATGCGCTTGTCACGGAGCACTGGGCCATCTATATGTGCTTGTTGATGTCCTCCTTCCACTGGAACATCTAACTAGTCCACTGTGTGATGTCAAAGTAGACCACCATTGTCCCAGGGAACATTCTGACGACTACCTCGAAGTCTGCTCTCGTCTGACGCACCAGGGCTGTCCCCTTTGTGTGTTCCAAGTCGTTTCCACCGAGATAGATGACTATGATCTTTCACGGTCACTTCGCCTTGGAGAGAGTGTATTTCAGAAACCTTCCATTGAGAACAGCTCTTGCCAGCTACATTGCGTAATCCTCCTGTAGTCATCTAATCAAATCAAATTTTATTTGTCACATACACATGGTTAGCAGATGTTAAAGTGGCTAGTGATACATTTTAAATCAATTTTTCCATTATTAAAGTGGCTGGAGTTGAGTCAGTCTGCTGTTTGCAGCAGCCAATCAATGTTAGTGGTGGCTGTTTAACAATCTGATGGCATTGAAATAGAAGCTGTTTTTCCGTCTCTCGTTCCCTGCTTTAATGCACCTGTACTGACCTCGCCTTCTGGATGACAGCGGGGTGAACAGGCAGTGGCTCGGTTGTTTTTTTAATTTCACCTTTATTTAACCAGGTAAGCTAGTTGAGAACAAGTTCTCATTTGCAACTGCGACCTGGCCAAGATAAAGCATAGCAGTTCAACACATACACATACACCAACATGGAATGAACAAAACATAGTCAATAATACAGTAGAAAAAAATAAAACAAAGTCTATATACAGTGAGTGCAAATTAGGTCAAATAAGGGAGTTAAGGCAATAAATAGGCCATGGTGGCGAAGTAATTACAATACGGCAATTAAACACTGGAGTGGTAGATGTGCAAACGATGGATGTGCAAGGAGAGCTACTGTGGTGCAAAAGGAGCAAAATAAATAAATACAGTTTGGGGATGAGGTAGATAGATGGGCTGTATACAGATGAGCTATAAACAGGTGCAGTGATCTGTGAGCTGCTCTCCACTATGGTGGTCTGGAGGCAGGGCTTTCTCCTATAGAGCTCCATTTTTATGGAATGGTCTGTCTACCCATGTGAGAGACGCAAACTCGGTCTCAACCTTGAAGACTCATCTCTTCAGTAGGGCCTATGATTGAGTGTCGTCTGGCCCAGGAGTGTGAAGGTGAACGGAAAGGCTTTGGAGCATCGAACTGCCCTTGCTGTCTCTTCCTGGCCGGTTCCCCTCTTTCCACTCGGATTCTCTGCCTCTAACCCTATTACAGGGGCTGAGTCACTGGCTTACTGGTGCTCTTTCAAGCCGTCACTAGGAGGGGTGCGTCACATGAGTGGGTTGATTTACTGATGTGATCTTCCTGTCTGGGTTGGCGCTCCCCCTTGGGTTGTGCCGTGGCAGAGGTCTTTGTGGGCTATACTCGGCCTTGTCTCAGGATGGTAAGTTGGTGGTTGAAGATATCCCTCTAGTGGTGTGGGGACTGTGCTTTTGCAAAGTGGGTGGGGTTATATCCTTCCTGTTTGGCCCTGTCCGGGGCTATCATCGGATGGGGCCACAGTGTCTCCTGACCCCTCCTGTCTAAGCCTCCAGTATTTATGCTGCAGTAGTTTATGTGTCGTGGGGCTAGGGCAGACATGGGCAAAATTACGGCCCGCAGGCCACATACGGCCCGTTAGGCTTTTTAATCCGGCCCGCCGAACTTGTCCAAATTATAGTAAAAACCTCCTTTTTTCCCCTTTCCCTGCAATGCCCACGTTTCCCCAATAGATGGCGCACTCAAAACACATTGACCGTTGTTGGAGTGGCGCGTATTTCTCTTTATTTCACTTTAATTTTCACTTCGTTTCACGTCACCATTAACCTCTTACACCTATGGTGGCGCTATTTCATTTTTGGAAGAAAAACGTTCCAGTTTTAAACAAGATATTTTGTCACAAAAAGATGCTCGACTATGCATATAATTGCTACTGTTCGAAAGAAAACACTCTGACGTGTCCAGAAATACAAATATCTTCTCTGTGCGTGCCCTTTAACGTGAGCTTCAGGCAAAACCAAGATGACTTGGCATCCAGGAAATGACAAGGATTTTTGAGGCTCTGTCTTTCATGATCTCCTTATATGGCTGTGAACGCAAGAGGAATGAGTCTGCCATTTCTGTCGTTTCCCCAAGGTGTCTGCAGCATTGTGACGTATTTGTAGGCAGATCATTGGAAGATTGACCATAAGAGACCACATTTACCACGTGTCCGCCCGGTGTCCTGCGCCGAAATTGGTGCGCAAAGTCACCTGCCAGTATTTTTCCATGGGAGAAAAGAGAGAGAAGCAAGCTTCCACGAACTGCATGTCAATGAAGAGATATGTGAAAAAACACCTTGAGGATTGATTCCAAACAACGTTTGCCATGTTTCGGTCGATATTATGTAGTTAATCCGGAAAAAGTTTCACGTTGTAGGTGACTGCATTTTCGGTTCGTTTCGGTAGCCAGGCGCAATGTAGAAAACGGAACGATTTCTCCTACACACAGACGCTTTCAGGAAACACTGCGCATCTGGTATGTGGCTGGGAGTCTCCTCATTGAAAACATCAGAAGCTCTTCAAAGGTAAATGATTTTATTTATTTGGTTATCTGGCTTTTGTGAAAATGTTGCGTGCTACATGCTACACAAAATGCTATGCTAGCTTTGCATACTCTTACACAAATTAGTCAATTTCTATGGTTCAAAAGCATATTTTGAAAATCTGAGATGACAGTGTTGTTAAGAAAAGGCTAAGCTTGAGAGCAAACGCATTATTTTAATTTTATTTGCGATTTTCAGAAATCGTTAACGTTGCGTTATGCTAATGAGCCTGAGGCTTAGTCACAATCCCGGATCCGGGATGGGGAGTTTCAAGAGGTTAAGCCCTTCTGTGAAAATGAGCAAGTTTGAAAAAATCAGTTTAGCACGCAGGACAGTGACTCGCCGCGTGGAACTGATTGACGAAGATATAGTCAGCGAGTTAAACAAAAAGGCGGAGTCCTTTAAGTTATATTCACTAGCACTGGATGAAAGTAACGACATAAAAGACACTGCTCAGCTCCTAATTTTTATCCGAGGGATTAACGACAGTTTTGAGATAACGGAGGAGCTTTTGAGCATGGAATCACTGAAAGGGAAAACGCGAGGAGAGGACTTATATGAACAGGTGTCTGCTGTCAAACGAGAGAATGAAGCTACCTTGGAGTAAACTTGCCAATGTCACCACGGATGGATCGCCAAATTTAACTGGAAAAAACATTGGGCTGCTGAAAAGAATCCAGGATAAAGTGAAAGAAGAAAACCCTGACCAGGATGTTATTTTACTTCACTGCATCATTCATCAGGAGTCTCTGTGTAAGTCTGTATTGCAGCTTAATCACGTCGTGGATCCAGTTGTAAAACTTGTTAACTTCATACGAGCAAGGGGACTCAATCATCGTCAGTTCATTACGTTCCTGGAAGAAACTAATGCGGATCACCAGGACCTACTTTACCACTCTCACGTCCGCTGGTTAAGTTTGTGGAAAGTGTTTCAACGAGTCTGGGAGCTCAAAGATGAGATTCGCTCATTTTTTAATTTAATGGGGAAATCCGAAGAATTCCCCGAGCTGAGCGACACAAACTGGCTTTGTGACTTTGCGTTTGCTGTGGACATATTTTCACACATGAATGAGCTGAACGTGAAGCTACAGGGGAAAGATCAGTTTGCGCACGACATGTACACAAATGTGAGAGCCTTCAAATCCAAGGTGGTTTTATTCTCCAGGCAAATGTCAAACAAATCTTTCGCACATTTCCCCACACTAGCCGTGCAGAAAGAGGCCGCCCGAAATGCGAAGAAATACTGCAAATCACTGGACGATCTGCACAGAGAATTTTGCCGTCGGTTCTGTGATTTTGAAAAAATTGACAAGTCACTTCAACTGGTGTCCTGTCCCCTGTCACAAGACCCCGAATCAGCACCGCAGGAGCTGCAATTGGAACTGATCGATCTTCAGTCTGACTCCGTCTCAAAGGAGAAGTTCAAGTCTCTTAAACTGAATGACTTTTACGCTTCACTTAACGAGACCGCGTTTCCAAACCTCCGGAGGACGGCACAGAAGATGCTGGTGTTGTTTGGCTCGACCTACGTGTGTGAGCAGACGTTTAGCGTCATGAAAATCAACAAAGCCCATCACAGATCCAAGTTAACTGACCAACACCTCAGATCTGTCCTGAGAATTGCCACAACAAAACTCCAGACTTTGATGCACTGGCAAAAAAGGGAGACCAACAACACTGTTCCCACTGAAATGGTGAGTTTTTCTGCTGTGTTATGAATAAATACATATGGAAAGTTTGGAAGTGCGTCTTTTAATTAAGAGCAATGCGCATTTACGCACAGCAGCGGTACAGTAGCTTAATTAACACGCCGCACATCGCTCTTAATTTAAATGTAAATTTTCAGCTGATATTTAATACAGCCTATGTCTGTGTGCTTGGCAACGATACACGTGTACTGTTTGCGCGTGAAGGCGAGGGCGTCCGTGGCGAGTTTGTAGAGCGCGGTCAGGACAATCCATCCATGATTTTGCGGAGTTTAACACAAGTAGATATTATTGAGCTTGAGTAATTCGTTGTGTAATAATATGTTTTGAATGTTGAAAGTGATTCCATTTTTCAATAAATGTTGATTTCTTTAACTTTGCACCTTCGATTGAAACTTATTAAAAACAGACGCAATCTTGATAAATCACAGTGCGTATGTTATTTTAATCTATTTACATTTCCTCCTCCCAGTATCTCCGAAATAGTATGTAAATGCCATATCTTGCATATTCCTTGAGACAAATTTATTAACTGATAAGGGCTATTTTTCACATTTGAAAGACAGTTAATAAATTGGGTTGTAGTGTTCTTACTGTGCTATGAGGTTTGCACACACTACATTTAATGCTTTAGTATATCCGGCCCAAACACTCCCTCCAAATGCTCCTGGCCCGGCCCCTCTGTCAAATTTTAGAACCCATTGTGGCCCGCGAGTCAAAAAGTTTGCCCACCTCTGGGCTAGGGTCAGTTTGTTATATCTGGAGTACTTCTGTCTTTTCCGGTGTCCTGTTTGAATTTAACGTGTTCACACTACACGTTCCCCAAGGGCACCCCCCCCGCTCAACTCAAAAGGTGGCGCACAGAATGCAAAAATATTCTTAGAAATATTTAACCTCCACACATTAACAAGTCCAATAGCTCAAATGAAAGATAAACACCTTGTTCATCTACCCAGCGAGTCAGATTTCTAAAATGTTTTATGGTGAAAACATAGCACATATGTTAAACCACCACAAAGACACAGACGATATGTAGCCATTTTGTCGAACAAAAGATGCAATCACAAACGCAGGATTAAAATAAAAATAAATCACTAACCTTTTGAAAATCTTCATCAGATGGCAGTAATAGGACATGTTACACAGTACTTTTATGTTTTTTTCAATAATATGCAATTTATATCCATAAATCTCCGTTTACATTAACGCCATGTTCAGAAAATCCTCAAAAATGTCCGGAGAAATTATAGAAAGCTCCGCCAGATAACGCCAGATAACAGCAATACACATCATAAACTTTGACTAAATATACATGTTCTACATATAGTTAGAAAGATACACTGCTTCTTAATGCAATCGCTTTGTCACATTTCTTTTTAACGTTACAGAATTCGTTCACTATTCAATAATCTGAGGCGGCACTCCGATGTAAGCAATATTTCTCCGCTATGTTGGAGTCAACAGAAACACAAAATTACAACATAAATATTCCCTTACCTTTGATTGTCTTCGATCAGAATGTAGTGGAAGGAGTCATACTTACCCAATACATCGTTTTGTTTCAAGTCGTGTGTCTTTGTATTAGCATATGCTACTAGTTTCAGCTGAAATACATCCAAAATTACTTCTGGTCCCGAACAGTTGCGCATCGAAACTTCAAAATCACATATTATATGTCGACTAAACTGGTCAAACTAAGTGCAGAATCAAGCTTTAGGATGTTATTAACGTACAAAACAATTCTCAATTCAACCGGACAATCATACTTCTTCTCAGGCAAGCTGGAACAAAGGAAGCTCTGTGCCCAAAGCGCGCCCAAACGCGCATGTATTTTCTCGCGACACCCACTATTTTGCCTGCCAAAGGGTCAAAGCTCGCGGGATTTTTGCAATTAAACGCTCTACTGATAGAGGACATCTCGTGGAAGACATAGAAAGTGTTCCCAGATCCATAGCTGGTTGGGAAGGGTGGGGGCGATGACGTCAAAGTTGCCCCAACTTTCTGGATGCCAAAACTAGTTTGGGAGATTGCCTGCCCTGTGAGTTCTGCTAAACTTACAGACATAATTCTAACAGTTTTAGAAGCTTTAGAGTGTTTTCTATCCAATAATAATTATTATATGCATATATTAGCAATTTTGGACAGATTTTCTTTCAGTTTACTATGGGCACGCAGTTCATCCAAAAGGGGGCAGTATTGTCCCGAGCTTTAACAGGTTTTAAGTATGCTCTCTCTAATTCTCTCTTTCTTTCTCTCTCTCAGAGGACCTGAGCCCTAGGACCATGCCTCAGGACTACCTGGCATGATGAGTCCTTGCTGTCCCCAGTGTACCTGGCTGTGCTGCTGCTCCAGTTTCAACTGTTCTGCCTGTGATTATTATTATTTGACCATGCTGGTAATTTATGAACATTTGAACATCTTGGCCATGTTCTGTTATAATCTCCACCCGGCACAGCCAGAAGAGGACTGGCCACCCCTCATAGCCTGATTCCTCTCTAGGTTTCTTCCTAGGTTTTGGCCTTTCTAGGGAGTTTTTCCTAGCTACCGTGCTTCTACACCTGCATTGCTTGCTGTTTGGGGTTTTAGGCTGGGTTTCTGTATAGCACTTTGAAATATCAGCTGATGTACGAAAGGCTATATTAATACATTTTATTTGATTTTGATTTGGTCATGGCTCATATCAACACCATCATCCTAGAAACCCGAGACACACTCCAATTTGCATACCGCCCCAACAGATCCACAGATGATGCAGTTGATATTGCACTCCAGACTGCCCTTTCCCACCTAGACAAAAGGAACACCTATGTGAGAGTGCTATTCATTGACAACACCTCAGCATTCAACACCATAGTGCCCTCAAAGTTTATCAATAAGCTAAGAACCCTGGGACTAAACACCTCCCTCTGCAACTGGATCCTGGACTTCCTGATGTGCTTGCCCCCAGGTGGTGAGGGTAGGTAACAACACATCCGACATGCTGATCCTCAACACAGGGGCCCCTCAGCGGTGCGTGCTCAGCCCCCTCCTGTACTCCCTGTTCACTCATGACTGCACGGCCAGGCACAACTCCAACACCATCATTAAATTTGCCCGATGACACAACAGTGGTAGGCCTGATCACCAAGAACAATGAGACAGCCTATAAGGAGGAGGTCAGAGAACTGGCTGATGCCAGGACAACAACCTCGCCCTCAACGTGATCAAGAAAAAGGAGATAATTGTGGACTACAGGAGAAAGGGGACCGAGCACGTCCCATTCTCATCGACGAGGCTGCAGTGGTGCAGGTTGAGAACTTCAAGTTCCTTGGTGTCCACATCACCAACAAACTAACATGGCCTAAGCACACATGACAGTCGTGAAGCGAGCACGACAAAACCTATTCCCCTTCAGGAGACTGAAAAGATTTGTCATGGGTCCTCAGATTCTCAAAAGGTTCTACAGCTGCACCATCGAGAGCATGGTTGCATCACTGCCTGGTATGGCAACCGCTTGGCCTCTGACCGTAAGTCACTACAGAGGGTAGTGCGAACGGCCCAGTACATCACTGAGGCCAAGCTTCCTGCCATCCAGGACCTCTATACCAGGCGGTGTCAGAGGAAAGCCCTAGAAGTTGTCAAATACTCCAGCCACCGTAGTCATAGACTGTTCTCTCTGCTACCACAAGTCTAGGTTGAAGAGGCTTCAAAGCAGCTTCTACCCCAAGCCATGAGACTCCTGAACATCTAGTCAAATGGCTACCCAGACTATTTGCATTGCTCCTCCCCACCACCACCATTGCCACTCTCTGTTGTCATAGTCACTTTAATTAACTCTACCTAGATCTACGTACTACCTCAACTAACCAATGCTCCCACACACTGACTCTGTACCGGCACCCCCTGTATATATTGTTATTTTTACTGCTGCTCTTTAATTACTTGTTACCTTTCTCTTATTCTTATCCGTATTTTTTGAAACTGCATTGTTGGTTCGGGGCTCGTAAGTGAGCATTTCACTTCAAGGTCAACACGTTGTATTCGGCGCATGTGACTAATACGATTTGATTTATTATTATATTGTAGGCCTTTCTCAACCTTACACAAATGTTGAGTTAATACATGTATTTGGTACACGCACCATTGTATCCAAAATCAAATAAGGTAGACTTACCTCTTAGTGTTTTTGGACACGCGCAGCGACTCTGGCTACTGTGTTGCATCACGCTGTTAGGGGTCGTCACTAGTTACTAAAGCCACAAAAGACTAAACCTGCCTATTTCTGCAATATATCTTCTTAAAATCAGATTCGAAACATACCTTAAACCCTAACCTTAACCTCACTGCTAACCTTATGCCTAATCCTAACTTTTAATTAATACAAAAAAAACATTTTAAAAAACAAACAACTTTTTGTTTGTGGTAACTAGTGACAAGAGAAGCCAGTGCATTTTCCTGGAGTGAGAAAAAATCTAATGCATGGAGTCAGATTCCATTGAGTCCATCGGCTGGAGAATGACGTGTTTTACATGTCTACATTGACCTCAGGCTCGGGGCTAGATTGTTTATTCTGAAATACTACTATATTCATCCCAACAATATTTGTACTTATAGGCCTACAATGTTCCAGAAGAGAGTGCCATGGCCACAGTTTCCAAGAACGAATATGGGCCATACATACTCGAATAAAGACAGCTCATTTGGAAGATAGGCATGTAATTTGTCGATGAATGCAGGTGTTTCATTATGAGAATGATCAGGTCGCGTCAATATAAAACAGGTTGAAAACCCTGGAACTGCTGTAAATATACTCTTCGTCTCATCTCCACGGATTTGACGTTCGGTTTTACACCAATGGCCTGGGAGTGAATGATAAGAGAATAGGGATGCTGCGCCCGTGAACAGGACCATCGCACTTATTTTAAAATTGCTAATTTTGTCATCTTCTTCTCATCATGGATGGAATACTAAGTAAGCTACAAAAGGACGCATCTGAAAATAAGTACAAAGCAATTCGGAATGCGTGCCTCTTCGCCTGGGGTGAGTAGCCTAGAATAACAGGCTGCTACAGACACCAGACTATGTTGCACCTATCATAGATTCGAAAACTGTCCAAAGATAGGCTAAAGATGACAAATATTCGGTGTTTCAGGAATCCTGAAACGAACGTAGCATTATGTGCCATGGCCAATTTGAAAGCACCCAGATCAGTGCAATTATTAAAGCACTCTGTCCCCTACTTCTATTGTCCCGAATGCAAATGACAGGTGGGCAATAGCTGTTGCGTCAATCCATAATGTTTATGAATGACAGGTGGGCAATAGCTGTTGCTTCAATCATAATGTTTATGAATGACAGGTGGGCAATAGCTGTTGCTTCAATCATAACGTTTATGAATGACAGGTGGGCAATAGCTGTTGCTTCAATCATAATGTTTATGAATGACAGGTGGGCAATAGCTGTTGCTTCAATCATAACGTTTATGAATGACAGGTGGGCAATAGCTGTTGCTTCAATCATAACGTTTATGAATGACAGGTGGGCAATAGCTGTTGCTTCAATCATAACGTTTATGAATGACAGGGGGCAATAGCTGTTGCTTCAATCATAATGTTTATGAATATTGTTGTATGAGATAATACTATGTAATGCACTTTCCATGACCCCTGGGCAGATTGTTTAGGCCCAACACAGAGCCATATTATTGACCCCACTGGGCACATTCTTCTGGCCCTATACAGAGCCATATTTATTCACCCCTGGGCACATTCTTTAGGCCCTACACAGAGCCATATTTATTGACCCCTGGTCAGGCTCCGGAGACGGGCACATCGCGCGCCACTCCCTAGCATTTTACTCGCCAATGTCCAGTCTCTTGACAACAAGGTTGATGAAATCCTAGCAAGGGTAGCATTCCAGAGGCACATCAGGGACTGCAACGTTCTTTGCTTCACGGAAACATGGCTCATTGGAGAGACGCTATCGGAGTCGGTGCAGCCAGCTGGTTTCTCCACGCATCGCGCCGACAGAAACAAACATCTTTCTGGTAAGAAGAGGGGCGGGGGCGTATGCTTTATGGTTAACGAGACGTGGTGTGGTCACAACAACATACAGGAACTCAAGTCCTTCTGTTCACCTGATTTAGAATTCCTCACAATCAAATGTCGACTGCATTATCTACCAAGGGAATTCTCTTTGATTATAATCACAGCCGTATATATTCCCCCCCAAGCAGACACATCGATGGCTCTGAACAAACTTTGACTCTTTGCAAACTGGAATCCACATATCCTGAGGTTGCATTCATTGTAGCTGTGGATTTTAACAAGGCTAATCTGAAAACAAGACTCCCTAAATTGTGTCAGCATATTGATTGCGAAACCAGGGCTGGTAAAACCTTGGATCATTGCTATTCTAAATTCCGCGATGCATATAAGGCCCTGCCCCGCCCTCCTTTCGGAAAAGCTGACCACGACTCCATTTTGTTGCTCCCTGCCTACAGACAAAAGCTAAAACAAGAAGCTCCCACGCTGAGGTCTGTTCAACGCTGGTCCGACCAATCTGATTCCACGCTCCAAGACTGCTTCCATCACGTGGACTGGGATATGTTCCGTATTGCGTCAAACAACAACATTGACGAATAAGCTGATTCGGTGAGTGAGTTCATTAGAACGTGCGTTGAAGATGTCGTTCCCATAGCAACGATTAAAACATTCCCAAACCAGAAACCGTGGATTGATGGCAGCATTCGCATGAAACTGAAAGCGCGAACCACTGCTTTTAATCAGGGCAAGGTGACCGGAAACATGACCGGATACAAACAGTGTAGCTATTCCCTCCGCAAGGCAATCAAACAAGCTAAGCGTCAGTATAGAGACAAAGTAGAATCGCAATTCAACGGCTCAGACACAAGAGGTATGTGGCAGGGTCTACAGTCAATCATGGATTACAAAAAGAAAACCAGCCCAGTCACGGACCAGGATGCCTTTCTCCCAGGCAGACTAAATAACTTTTTTTGCCCCGCTTTGAGGACAATACAGTGCCACTGACACGGCCCGCAACCAAAACATGCGGCCTCTCCTTCACTGCAGCCGAGGTGAGTAAAACATTTAAATGTGTTAACCTTCGCAAGGCTGCAGGCCCAGACGGCATCCCCAGCCGCGCCTTCAGAGCATGCGCAGACCAGCTGGCTGGTGTGTTTACGGACATATTCAATCAATCCCTATCCCAGTCTGCTGTTCCCACATGCTTCAAGAGGGCCACCATTGTTCCTGTTCCCAGGAAAGCTAAGGTAACTGAGCTAAACGACTACCGCCCCGTAGCACTCACTTCAGTCATCATGAAGTGCTTTGAGAGACTAGTCAAGGACCATATCACCTCCACCCTACCTGACACCCTAGACCCACTCCAATTTGCTTACCGCCCAAATAGGTCCACAGACGATGCAATCTCAACCACACTGCACACTGCCCTAACCCATCTGGACAAGAGGAATACCTATGTGAGAATGCTGTTCATCGACTACAGCTCAGCATTTAACACCATAGTACCCTCCAAACTCGTCATCAAGCTCGACACCCTGGGTCTCGACCCCACCCTGTGCAACTGCGTACTGGACTTCCTGATGGGCCGCCCCCAGGTGGTGAGGGTAGGTAACAACATCTCCACCCTGCTGATCCTCAACACTGGGGCCCCACAAGGGTGCGTTCTGAGCCCTCTCCTGTACTCCCAGTTCACCCACAACTGCGAGGCCACGCACGCCTCCAAATCAATCATCAAGTTTGTGAACGACACAACAGTGGTAGGCTTGATTACCAACAACGACGAGACGGCCTACAGAGAGGAGGTGAGGGCCCTCGGAGTGTGGTGTCAGGAAAATAACCTCACACTCAACGTCAACAAAACTAAGGAGATGATTGTGGACTTCAGGAAACAGCAGAGGGAACACCCCCCTATCCACATCGATGGAACAGTAGTGGAGAGGGTAGTAAGTTAAGTTCCTCGGCGTACACATCACAGACAAACTGAATTGGTCCACCCACACAGACAGCATTGTGAAGAAGGCGCAGCAGCGCCTCTTCAACCTCAAAAGGCTGAAGAAATTTGACTTGTCACCAAAAGCACTCACAAACTTCTACAGATGCACAATCGAGAGCATCCTGTCGGGCTGTATCACCGCCTGGTACAGCAACTGCTCCGCCCACAACCGTAAGGCTATCCAGAGGGTGGTGAGGTCTGCACAACGCATCACCGGGGGCAAACTACCTGCCCTCCAGGACACCTACACCACCCGATGTCACAGAAAGCCATAAAGATCATCAAGGACAACAACCACCCGAGCCACTGCCTGCTCACCCCGCTATCATCCAGAAGGCGAGGTCAGTACAGGTGCATCAAAGCTGGGACCGAGAGACGGAAAAACAGCTTCTATCTCAAGGTCATCAGACTGTTAAACAGCCACCACTAACATTGAGTGGCTGCTGCCAACACACTGACTCAACTCCAGCCACTTTAATAATGGGAATTGATGTAAAATATATCACTAGCCACTTTAAACAATGCTACTTAATATAATGTTTACATACCCTACATTATTTATCTCATACGTATACTTATATACTGTAGTCTATATCATCTACTGCATCTTTTGTAATACATGTAACACTAGCCACTTTAAACTATGCCACTTTGTTTACATACTCATCTCATATGTATATACTGTACTCGATACCATCTACTGCATCTTGCTTATGCCGCTCTGTACCATCACTCATTCATATATATTTATGTACATATTCTTTATCCCTCTACACTTATGTGTATAAGGTAGTAGTTTTGGAATTGTAGGCTGGATTACTCGTTGGTTATTACTGCATTGTCGGAACTAGAAGCATAAGCATTTCGCTACACTCGCATTAACATCTGCTAACCATGTGTATGTGACAAATAAAATTTGATTTAGATTTTTAGATTTATTTTGATTCTTTAGGCCCTACACAGAGCCATATTATTGACCCCACTGGGCACATTCTTTTGGCCCTATACAGAGACATATTTATTGACCCCTGGGCACATTTTTTACACCCTACACAGAGCCATATTATTGACCCCTGGGCATATTCTTTAGGCCCTACACTGAGCCATATTATTGACTCCCTTTGGAACTTGTATTCACAGAATATGACAGGTAGGCCTATTCAATAATGGCACAGAAGTTTTCCCATTAGTACAGAGCACATTTGCATATTCACATTTGAATTTCAGGCCAAGCTCTATCACTGACAGCCACATTTTCTTTCATGCAATACCAAAATGCCAGGTTGTTGAGGAGTACATTATTGAGTACTGTAGTTGTCCACGCCACGGTGGAACCTGCTCTTTGCAAGGCTCCTGTCACCTCTCTGTGAGGAATTAGAGTGACACAATAGCACAGGGCTGCCTGGCAGACAGCTGCCCTCCTTCCTGCAGCTGCATTCCAATGGACAGCAGGTTTGCTGGTGCGAGATTAATGCAATATTGCTCATGGATAAAGGAAAGGGCAAGGAGAAGTTATCCACTACCACACCACATGTGAATATCATCCTATGGTGATGGCTTTTTATGAACTTCCTGTTTTTCTAGAAAACATCGACCAAACTGACCTAAGTTTCTGATACTGTACCACAACAAAGACTGTTTTGTAAAGAACGACTGAAGAACCAGATTGCTTTTCAATCCCAGACCAGTAGATCTGATAATAATGACCCAATTCTCCATCTCTCCCCCTGCCTGGTGCTGACATAGTGGAAAGACCACTTCAGACATGACGTCATGTCAGTGACCTTGAATGAGGAGTTTCCATGGTGACCAGACCAACGAGATTAAATGAGGAAAGAGCACCTTGTTTGTGCTGGTTTTTAAATGTTACAGGGAGGAATTAGTTAGATACTTTCAGTCGTTCTGTACCGACACTCTGGGTCACTGGCTGAAGGGCTCTCTCTGTACCAGGGATGAAGAAGAGAGGTGACACAGCAGGATAGAGCTGGATAGGAAATAGCATCCATCCACTGAACACAACATTCATGACTT
Source organism: Oncorhynchus masou masou (assembly GCF_036934945.1). Taxonomy (NCBI): domain Eukaryota; kingdom Metazoa; phylum Chordata; class Actinopteri; order Salmoniformes; family Salmonidae; genus Oncorhynchus; species Oncorhynchus masou. The sequence goes on along the minus strand of NC_088235.1, from coordinate 20,627,441 downwards.
TCTGCCATACACGTTTTATCACTGGAATTAAATCATAAAATAACCACGATAATATAATTTTTACATGTTTAAATGTTGACATTGTAATTTGTTAGAAAAGAGGTATAAATGATATGGATGTTAACATGCAGGGATACAGAGGTTAATCTCCATTCAAATTAAAACCCCAAAACAACATGTTTTTACACCTTCTGTTCCCAGTGTCAGATTGACGGAGCAGGAGCATACATTAGATCCAGTGGTGCATTAGGTCCAGTTACTTATGAGCTGCCGTTGACAGCTCCCTCTCTGTCCAACAGCTATGGGGTGCTGGACTTTTTCCTGCCTGCACACAGCAGATAGACCTGCCTAGTGGGACCAGATCCACTTAAACACAACATTACACATTTTTATGGGCTGATAATGGATAACCAGGAGCACAGCTAAGAAACACAGGAACCCATGTCCAGAGAGACACACCAAAGACCTACAGACACCATGTGAGGAGGATATATGGAGAGCTGTACTTTCATATTGATTAATGTAACGAGGTCACCATGTCGTTTTTTACAAATTACTGTGAGCATTTGACTGAGCTTGCCTGGAGTGTCAGGGGGCATGCAGCTTGCCTGGCCTCTCTGACCTCCCTGTCTTCACCCGGGCTCCCCGTCTTCACCCGGGCTCCCCGTCTTCCCCCGGGCTCCCCGTCTTCACCCGGGCTCCCCGTCTTCACCCGGGCTCCCCGTCTTCACCCGGGCTCCCCGTCTTCCCCGGGCTCCCCGTCTTCCCCCGGGCTCCCCGTCTTCCCCCGGGCTCCCCGTCTTCCCCGGGCTCCCGTCTTCACCCGGGCTCCCCGTCTTCACCCGGGCTCCCCGTCTTCACCCGGGCTCCCGTCTTCACCCGGGCTCCCGTCTTCACCCGGGCTCCCGTCTTCACCCGGGCTCCCGTCTTCACCCGGGCTCCCGTCTTCACCCGGGCTCCCGTCTTCACCCGGGCTCCCGTCTTCACCCGGGCTCCCGTCTTCACCCGGGCTCCCGTCTTCACCCGGGCTCCCGTCTTCCCCGGGCTCCCGTCTTCACCCGGGCTCCCGTCTTCACCCGGGCTCCCGTCTTCACCCGGGCTCCCGTCTTCACCCGGGCTCCCGTCTTCCCCCGGGCTCCCGTCTTCCCCTGGGCTCCCCGTCTTCACCCGGGCTCCCCGTCTTCCTCTGAGCTCCCCGTCTTCACCCGGGCTCCCCGTCTTCCTCTGAGCTCCCCGTCTTCACCCGGGCTCCCCGTCTTCCTCTGAGCTCCCCGTCTTCACCCGGGCTCCCCGTCTTCCTCTGAGCTCCCCGTCTTCACCCGGGCTCCCCGTCTTCACCCGGGCTCCCCGTCTTCCCCTGAGCTCCCCGTCTTCACCCGGGTTCCCCGTCTTCCCCTGAGCTCCCCGTCTTCACCCGGGTTCCCCGTCTTCCCCCGAGCTCCCCGTCTTCCCTGGGCTCCCCGTCTTCCCTGGGCTCCCCGTCTTCACCCGGGCTCCCCGTCTTCACCCGGGCTCCCCGTCTTCCCCCGGGCTCCCCGTCTTCCCCTGAGCTCCCCGTCTTCCCTTGCCTATCAGGATACCTCCGTCAGGCTTACCTCAGCTACAGTATCCTCAGGATGGAGTCTCTGTTGATCTCAAAGGTGGAGGAGTATGTGATACAGAGAATTACCTGTAGGGCAAGGAGACAAAGTGTCACGTTCTGACCTTAGTTCCTTTGTTTTGTCTTTGTTTTAGTATGGTCAGGGCGTGAGTTGGGGTGAGCAGTCTGTTTTTCTATGTTGGTTTCTGTGTTCGGCCTAGTATGGTTCTCAATCAGAGGCAGGTGTCATTAGTTGTCTCTGATTGAGAAACATACTTAGGTAGCCTTTTTCCACCTGGGTTTCGTGGGTGTTTATTTTCTGTTCAGTGTTTTTCCAGCACCATTCAGGACTGGTCGTTTGTCGTGTTATTGATTGTTTCAGTGTTCTATTACTTTATTAAAGAATATGGACACTTACCAAGCTGCACCTTGGTCCTCACCTCCTTCCACCTACGACGACGCACGTTACACAAAGGCTTGTAAAACACCCATTACAGGTACAAATACAGATGTCCTGCCAGGCAATCAGCCAGGGAACAGAAACCATCTGCATAAAACAAACCCAACGCTTTGTGTGACTGCTGTCAAAACAGACCACATAACTTCAAACACTCAGCAAAGCACTTGGAAATACATGGAGCTAGAAGTGTATTTACTGTGTCCTTTGACAACAGTGCTATTTTAATTTTGTCATATATGTGCCCAGTGCCTCTGAGGGTGGAGGAGCAACAAGGTCTCAGGGTAGTATGGAACAGAAGAAGAATGACACCCCATTGATCTTACAGTAATAACTCTTTGTAGACTAGAGACATGCGAGGTGCAGCCACTTACAGCTACTAGTAAAGTAGGCTGTAAAACAATCTGCAGTTTAAAAAAGTACCATGTACAAAAAGTGTCATGATCACGAAAGCCACAAAAGCAATCTGTCAGCAAATCTACACAGCACTGTGAATTGGCATGCACATGGCAAGGGCGACCTGTCACAGTTCTCGCATTTTGTCCAACTTCTGATTTTCTACAACTACATGATTTACATCAGTTCCAAACAGCCCCCAACTGAACCTGTTGAAGTCCAGTTAGTCTGTGTGGCATGGTTTACAGGATGCCCCATTCTAAGGTATGACCAGTACTGTACAATGCAGTGATTTGTGGCAAACTGAGACAGCATCTACTGTACCAATTCAAATCTTAATTGTCACATGTAAATAACAGGTGTAGACTAACAGTGAAATGCTTACATAGCTGCCCTTCCCAACAATGCAGAATACTATATACATATGCATACATACAGTTGAGTTTTTCACAATTCCTGATATTTAATCCTAGTAAAAATCCCCTGTCTTATGTCAGTTAGGATCACCGCTTTAAGAATGTGAAATGTCAGAATAATAGTCGAGAGAATGATTTATTTCAGCTTTTATTTATTTCATCACATTCCCAGTGGGTCAGAAGTTTACATATACTAATTGACTGTTTGGTAGCATTGCCTTTAAATTGTTAAACAGCCCTGCACTGTTAGTTTGTTTCTCTCTCATCTGAAGAAGAATTATTTCTCCCACCTTGTCTTACACCAATATTATATAGAGATTGTCCTTGGTTGGCTTTTATTAAGGTGAGACACTGAGGCTTGCGTCTCAAACACCACCCCATTCCATACATAGTACACTGCTTTTGACAGGGAATAGGGTGCCATTTGGGATGGCCTGAGACACTGATTAATGGTCTGTTTGTTTGTACAGTGAGAACCAGCTGCTCTACCTAGATTGCATCCTGTCCATTCTCAGCAGCTGTCCTCCCACCATGCACCTGAACAGAGGCTTCACAGACCTGATCTGGTAAGGCCTGCCCATGGCTGACATACAGAATAAACAGTCACAATTCCCTGTCTGATCACCTGCCTCCCTATTCCTTATAACCACCATACATTATTGGTAGCACTTTACTTAAGGGGTACCTACATATGGTCTTCATAACACATTCATAAGCAGTACTTGAGCACTTCAGAAAATAAGTACCCTTCAAGTGTTAGCTATATTATCTGTCTATATAAAACATGTGACATGTCTTGTCCTTTTCCCCCAGGAAGCAGCTGTGCCCGTCGTTGGTGGTGATCATGGGAAACCCTGTGAATGACAAGACCATCACCTCGGGCCACGGAGGTGGGTGTCCTGTACTGGACCCCTCTCTGGGCGGGGTGTCTAACCAGGGCCAGGGGGATCCGGCTGCTCCTCCACCACCCCTGCCATGATCGGCCCGGTGTTGCGGACCATCTGCTATGTGGCAGCTGAGCTGGTGCGCCTGGTGAGCTGTGTGGAGTCCATGTGAAGCCTGTTCTGCAATCGCTGTTCCACCGCGTCCTGCTCTACCCTCCCCCACAGCACCGCGTGGAGGCCATCAAGATCATGAAGGAGGTGGTCAGAGCCCCAGTCATCTTAAATCCCTTAACAGAATGTTTATATATCAACCAATCAATTAGCCTAGCGGTTAATCGAAAGGTCACTGGTTCAAATCCGTGAGCCAACTAGGTGAAAAGTCTGTCGATGTGCCCTGAAAGCAAGGCACTTAACCGTAATTGCCCCTGTAGATCTCTCTGGATAAGAGCATCTACTAAATTACTAAAATGTCAGTGTAAATGAATTAGACCGTGGAATGTTGCTGCTTTATCGACAGTACCAGTGTTGCAGAGGGGATACAATAAGCGAAAATCAATTGGGTGTCTTTGTTTGTATTGTAGATTCTGGGGAGCCCTCAGCGCTTGTTTGACCTGGCTGGTCCATGTGTAAGAGTCTAGGAAAAGGTCCTCCAAGAGGAAGTCTCACCTGGACCTGCTCAAACTGTGAGGACCCATAATCTCTTACTTGATTTAGCAATAGAACTTGTGAAAAAAAGAATATGCCTCTACCTATCTGTATAAGCCTGTAACCCATACATCATGTTCTAGTGAGAAGGAAGTAGTACTGCTGTAAACCGCTACGTAGTGTTTATGGTGTGTGTGTGTGTGCCTACAGGGTGATGGAGGGAATGACCGAGGCCTGTATGAAGGGGGGCATGGAGGCCTGCTACTCCTCAGTGTCGTGTGCCTGTGCCCTCCTGGGAGCTCTGGATGAGCTGAGTCATGGGCGTGGCCTACAGCCAGAACAGGCCAGCATACTCCTGCCCCGATTGGATGAGCTGAAAGACGGGGCAGAATCCATGCGGGAGTCCATGGAGATCAATGAGGCAGACTTCCACTGGCAGCGCCACGTCCTTTCCTCAGAGCACAGTCCCTGGGAGCCCGCCGGCGTGGAGCACAGCCCCGACATCAGCATCACCACGGATACGGGCCAGACTACTCTGAAGCTGGGACAGACAACTTCAGATGGGGAGGAGTGTTGGGAAGAACCCCAACTCCCTTCCTCTGGTGGGCCGGACGCTGACCACTACCCTGAGCTATGCCCCTGTGTGAGGAAGCCGGGGCGGAGCCCGGCGGACCTCCAGACATGGTGCAGCGCAGCCACGCCCTTGTTTACCCCGACATCCCCAACTTCCTGTCCGTGGATGCCCGGGAACATTCCCACTTCTCACGCTACAGCTAGTGTAACTTTATTGTGGACGAGGGGGAGATGTCGCGCACTGAGATTGATTCCTGCGACCAGTACTCCGGAGAAGGACTCGGCCGCTCGGCTGTGTCAGACATGGGCTCTGATAACTGCTCCCTGGCCGATGAGGAGCAGCCTCCCAGGGACCGTCCCAGCCACCGCTCCCTGAGCACAGCAGCCCTTTCCCTGAAGCTACGAAGAACCAGGAGGCTGACCAGCAGAGCGCCCAGCTCTTTGTCTAGTCTCTGGCCGGCCTGCTACCTCGCCTGCTGGGGATGCACAACACAACAGACGTGGACACTTCTCTGCAGAACTTCTCCTCCAAATTCTGCTCCGGCCTACAGGCAGGGCAGAGAGAGAGAGATTTTTATTTAACATTTTATTTAACTAGGCAAGTCCGTTCTTATTTACAATGACAGCCCACATCGGCCAAACCTGGACGATGCTAGGCCAATTGTGCGCCGCCCTATTGGACTCCCAATCACGGCCTAGATACAGTGATACAGCCTGGATACAGTGAGGATATGAAGGGAGATAGCATTAGATAATGAAAAGAGGACGTGAGATGACATCCGATGTCATTGAAACTTCTATTAAAGTAATGATAGTATCTTATTCTGCTAAGACATCATCTAATATTTCTAGGTACCACTGTTTGATAGAGACATTAAGGGATAATATTGACCTTATGTTCTCTCCCAGGTGGCATCCACGCTCCAGGTTCTCACTACCCTCATAGCCTGAACTGTCAGGCCCTGATGAACGCTGACGGCCTTTACCTGGTCTCCTACTATGCCTTGCTACTCAGCCTCAAACTCTGCTGGCAGGACTACTACCGCAGGAGGTCCATGCCTGTAGTGGTCAGCCTGGTGAGTGGAGCAGGTGGAGTCTATCTTAATGCATAATAATATGATAAAAGTGGACTCTGAAATGATCCGCTGTCCCATCGCGCACTAACGACTCCTGTGGCGGGCCGGGCGCAGTGCGCGCTGCCACGGTCGCCAGGTGTATGGTGTTTTCACCAACACATTGGTGTGGTTGGCTTCCGGGTTATGTGGGCATTGTGTCAAGAAGCAGTGTGGTTGTGTTTCAGAGGACAGACGGCTCTCTACCGTCGCCTCTCCCAAGTCCATACGGGAGTTGCAGCGATTAGATGCTACAGCCCAATGGGGTTGAATCAGACCCTTAAACAGGATACAGTACATCCACATCTATGGACAAAGACCCCTTGCCTGAAAAGGCACCAACGGGAGATAAGTCAGAACCTACACTATATCTATTTGTGTATTGACCCAGCAGTTCTGTAATGTGCTGTAGGCAGGCAGTAAACAGTCAGGCAGTGAACTAAGTCCAGTTAGAGAGACCTTGAGAGATTTAAGAGCTATAAAAGGCACTCTGCATGACAACATCTCATACAGGGAAGTAAATAGTGGAACTGACAATGGCCCCTTTTCTCTCCTTTCCACGTTAATATAGTCATCCCCTATTGATTATGTGTACCTACCTAGCTAATTACATGGAAGCTTTATTGCCTAATGGGCAACACAGCAGCGGTTACTGTGGTAAAGTGGCACGAGTGCTTGAAAGTGCACCAGTGATAATAGAAGAGGTAGGCAGACACTGGCATTTCTCTATTCTCTCCCCTGTGAGAGATGCAAGGAGAACAATATATTTCTCTCTCCATGTAGAGGAGTACAGCATCTAGGCTCATGAATGCAACCGCAGAGACCAGGGTTCAGTCCGTCTCCACCCTTTCCACTTTGTCTCCTCCTAATCGGTCTCACCCACTGTTTCTAATTTGTCTGAATAAAGAAAAATTCCCCCCAAAAAAACTTATTGGTGAAGCGACTCAGAAAGTACAGCTGGAGGTGTCAGTACCTGGGGAAGACAGTACCTGGGGGTGTCAGTACCTGCCACTCTTGTCACAGCTGAAGGGGGACTGAGTGTTGGCCTTTCTCTCTTGCTCTCTCTGTGTCTGTCTCACTCTTTCTCGGTCTCTCTGGTCAGACATCGATGAGCTGGGCAGCTACTACCCAGAGCGAGACCTCCGATGGCACTGCTGCCCAGCTCATCGATGTCTGACCAGAGAGACCGAGAAAGAGCGAGACAGGCACAGAGAGACACAGAGAGAGCGAGAGAGAGAGAAAGAAAGAGACAGACAGACACAGAGAGAGCGGGAGAGAAAGCCTGCCGGCCAAACCCTCCCCTAACCCGGACAACGCTGGGCCAATTGTGCGCCGCCCAATGGGTCTCCCGGTCGCAGCCGGCTGCGACAGAGCCTGGACTCGAACCCAGCATCTCTAGTGGCGCAGTTAGCACTGTGATGCAGTGTCTTAGACCACTGCACCACTCAGGAGGCCACAGATGGGCATTTGTTGTCATGAATCTTTCCCTGGAGGCAGCTCTGCAGACTGGCACAGCCACAACGTCATAAAGCTGATTTTAAATCTAACCTTAACCACACTGCTAACCCTAATGCTTAACCCTAACTGTAAATTACCGTTAAGACCAAGAAGGAAATATCTGTTTTCATGAATCTTTACGATAGCCATTCATACTGTTTTATGATCAAAAGTCTACTGTACACAGTTGAATGTACTGTATGCTGTATTTAAAGCTAGAATCAGCATTTACTACATCCATTTTTGACTTACAAATGAATGATATACACTGATTATACAAAACATGCTCTTTCCATGACAGACTGACCAGGTAAAAGTTATGATCCCTTATTGATGTCACTTGTTAAATCCACTTCAATCAGTGTAGATGAAGGGGAGGAGACAGGTTAAAGAAGAATTTTTAAGCCTTGAGACATGGATTGTGTATGTGTGCCATTCAGAAGGTGAATGGGCGAGTGCTTTTGAATGGGGTATGGTAGTAGGTGCTAGGCGCACCGGTTTGAGTGTGTCAAGAACTGCAACGCTGCTGTGTTTTTCACACTCAACAGATTCCCATGTGTATCAAGAATGGTCCACCACCCAAAGGACATCCAGCCAAATTGACACAACTGTGGGAAGCATTGGAGTCAACATGAGCCAGCATCTCTGTGGAATGCTTTCGACAGCTTGTAGAGTCCATGCCCGACAGATTGAGGCTGTTCTGAGGGCAAAAGGAGGGGGGTGCAACTCAATATTACGATGGTCTTCCTAATGTTTGGTATGCTCAGTGAATACCGATGTATTCTTGACCAATAAAACGTAGAAATGCCTCATGAGCTTAGTTCAACTGTTGTACACCATCAATACCCAAAATAGAAGCATGTTTTACTCCAATGTTTGTGTTGGAGGAAATTATAGTTGAAATTATTAATTATGTATGCATTTTTATTAGAACCATTAAGTTTTAATACTATTATGTTGTGGTATGAAATGTATGGGTTTTTGGTTAAACTAGGACTGAAAATGTAGGTAAAACGAATGAATTGTCTGTACCTTGCAGGTTTAAGGGAGAAGGAGGGTATATCTCTTTAGACAGATAAGAATGTTCTTTGATGTCCCATTAGTGGAGAAGAGTATGTCTTTTAGACAGATTGGAATGTTTGCTTTATGAGGGGAGTAGGAGACAATCTCCAGACCTGAAGACACTGCGCTATTGTGTGGATCGGAAGAGAGTGTGAGAACTGATGATGTCATTTTTATCTTCTCTTTAAAATGTCATGTTCTTTGTATTTTGGGCCAGTACTCATCAATAATAAATGCTGAACTTGTTTTTAAGACTGGTCTCTTGCTATTTCATGCATATGATAAACTTACAACTTATTATGAAATAGAGTGTGAATTTAGTTTTGGCTACAAAACATATAGGAATTTAGAATTCCTCTAACAGTTTGTAAACTACGTAAATGTAAACAAACACTGTATAGCCTCAAAACATGGTTAAAACTATAATTTATATCATGGATGGTAAGTCCTTGCATCTCCAGACCCATCCATCAGCTTTTTACCAAAACGCAGGATGCCGCTTTGTTATTGTTTCAACTACAGATTCTAGCTTCAAGGGTCTGACTCAACCCCCATTGATCCTGTTTCATACATATGGGTTGATACATGGTTCAATGCACAGATAAGGGTCTGACTCACTTACTCAACCTTTAGGCATAGTGTTTGCCCGCTACATCCTGACGGGCTGCTGAAAGAACCTGATGGCCACCCTGTCCACCCCCCTGACGGGGCGCATGGCGGGCAGCTCCAAGGGCCTGGCCTTCATGCTGGGGGCGTAGAGCCAGAGGGAGAGAGACACCATCTGTCTCAGCCTGGATGGACTACGCAAGGCAGCCGGGCTCAGCTGTGCTCTAGGTAACAGGACCCAACACCATGGTGACTGGAGATAATGCGTGCCTGACTGACTAGAATCCCTAAACAGGAAGGATGTAGTAAACCCATTAGCTAGTGTGTTTACATCCGAGGCAGGCTCGGTCAAAGTATTTGAAAGAAAACAAAAACGATTTGATCACGTCTGGTTTAGAGATGTTTCCAGAAAGACGTTTTAAGATAATCATATTCCTGAATACGCAGTTGGCCTATTTGTGTAGCTATTGAATATAGATACTATATGAATTAAAGTGTTGTGATTCTCCATTTGACTGCAGATGCTGCTATTGGCCAGGCCAGCTTGTCTTATTTACTCTCATATCTAATGAATATTCATGCATTCTCTAGGTGTAGCTGCCAATTGTGCCTGTGCTCTGGCCCAGATGGCAGCAGCCTCGTGTGTGCAGGAGGAGAAGGAAGAGAAGCAGGTGGGCGGGTCTGGAGATGCCATCACACAAGGTACTTACAGCCCCTCACATAGCATACTGTGCTGTCTGTACATAGCGGTTCAATGGGCTGTTTCAAACTAAGAGACCCACTGTACTATAAAACTACAGTAAACACAAACAATTACTTTGGACTTGTCATTACTGCCCAAGACAGGATACACAATAAAAAAATCTCTATTTCGGAAAAGATCCCATTGTCACATTTTTTGGGGGAGTGGTGCTGGGATCTGTTCTGGTCCTGTGTGTGTTCCCAGTCAAGCAGCGTGTGGAGCAGAAACTGGAGCAGTCCTCAGGGGGTGCGGCTACACACGGCCCATGTGCTCTGCATGGAGGCCATCTTCAATGTCGGCCTGGAAATGGGAAGCCACAACAAGGACTGCTGGCCCCACGTCTTCAGGTAACACAGCCAAGCTGTGGCAGAGCAGGCGATGCAGAGAGAGAAGAAGAAACACTCTCCATAACAACTCAGAAAAGGCTGAGACAGACATTAATGACAGCTTTGACATCGGATGCGTTCATGACAGCTTTGATGTTGGATGCGTTCATGACAGCGTATGACAGTGGATGCATTCAGGACAGCGTAGGACAGTGGATGCATTCAGGACAGCGTAGGACAGTGGATGCATTCAGGACAGCGTAGGACAGTGGATGCATTCAGGACAGCGTAGGACAGTGGATGAATTCAGGACAGCATAGGACAGTGAATGCATTCATGACAGTGGATGCATTCATGACAGCGTAGGATAGTGGATTCTTGATACAGTTGCAGCCACAGGTTAATAACACTCATCTCTGTAACAACACTGAACAATACAGTAGTGTACCTGTCTCTGTCTACCCAGCGTTAGTGAATATGTCAGCTCTCTAGAGCACAACCATTTCAGCGACGGAAGCTCCCAGGCCACCATGACCATCATCCAAGCCCAGCAGGCCGTAGATCTGGGGCTGGATTTGTGCGGCGAGGCCAGTCCGGACAGAGAGCTGGACCTGAGCAGCCAGCCGGTCATTCAGCCCCAGTCCATCCAAGAGCTGCTGAGGGAGGGCAGCAGGGGGAAAGACCTTTGACCGCCACCTGATGACGGGGACCAGTGCATCCAAGGCCGTCTGCACTCTATCTACACAGTACCGTATTATAGGCTACAGGACTGTAATGTTTTGTCCACGGTCTCTGAATCACATACTCGGTTTCATATTGTGATTTCTGTTTCATTGAATTTCATGTCTGAATAGCAATATAAAACAATGTAGTTGCTGTTGAGGAATGCTACTAGGCTGAAACACAAATGTTGTAATTTCAGTCAGTAACAAAACAGCCGGCCATGTAAAGAAAGTAGCCACCAGGTGGCAGTGTGGATCAAGCGCAGCTCAAATACTTGAAAGTATTTGACTGTATTTGACCCAGGACAGTACTGCTGCATTTACACATGCAGGTAAATTCTGATATTTTTCCACTAATTGGTCTTTTGACCAATCACATAAGATCTCTTCATTTCATATCTTTTTTAAGAGGTGATCTAATTTGTCAAAAGATCAGGATTGTCTGCATGTGTAAACGCAGTACTGCTACTATTGATTGTACAAAGAGTCACATGGTCATGCAGCATGTTCTCTTCTGGACATAGGCCATGATGGATGAGCTATAGCCTGATGGTTGAGAGAATGCCAAGCTGTCATCAAGGCAAAGGGTGGCTACTTTGAAATATATAAAATATATTCTGATTTGTTTAACACTTATTTGGTTACTACATGATTCCTTATGTGTTATTTCATAGTTTTGATGTTTTCACTATTATTCTACAATGTAGCAAATAGTAAAAAAAAGAAGAAAAGCCCTTGAATGAGTAGGTGTGTCCAAACGTTTGACTGGTACTGGGCTTCTTTTAGTGAAAATAATACAACCAGCAGTATCAGCAACATTATATACAAAATTAGTTACAAACAATACTAAAAAATCCAGAAAATCACATTGTAGGATTTTTTATGAATTTATTTGCAAATTATGGTGGAAAATAAGTATTTGGTCACCTACAAACAAGCAAGATTTCTGGCTCTCGCAGACCTGTAACTTCTTCTTTAAGAGGCTCCTCTGTCCTCCACTCGTTACCTGTATTAATGGCACCTGTTTGAACTTGTTATCAGTATAAAAGACACCTGTCCACAACCTCAAACAGTCACACTCCAAACTCCACTATGGCCAAGACCAAAGAGCTGTCAAAGGACACCAGAAACAAAATTGTAGACTTGCACCAGGCTGGGAAGACTGAATCTGCAATAGGTAAGCAGCTTGGTTTGAAGAAATCAACTGTGGGAGCAATTATTAGGAAATGGAAGACATACAAGACCACTGATAATCTCCCTCGATCTGGGACTCCACGCAAGATCTCACCCCGTGGGGTCAAAATGATCACAAGAACGGTGAGCAAAAATCCCAGAACCACACGGGGGGACATAGTGAATGACCTGCAGAGAGCTGGGACCAAAGTAACAAAGCCTACCATCAGTAACACACTACGCCGCCAGGGACTCAAATCCTGCAGTGCCAGACGTGTCCCCTTGCTTAAGCCAGTACATTACATTTACATTTAAGTCATTTAGCAGACGCTCTTATCCAGAGCGACTTACAGTACATGTCCAGACACGTCTGAAGTTTTCTAGAGAGCATTTGGATGATCCAGAAGAAGATTGGGAGAATGTCATATGGTCAGATAAAACCAAAATATACCTTTTTGGTAAAAACTCACCTCGTGGTGTTTGGAGGACAAAGAATGCTGAGTTGCATCCAAAGAACACCATACCTACTGTGAAACATGGGGGTGGAAACATCATGCTTTGGGGCTGTTTTTCTGCCAAGGGACCAGGACGACTGATCCGTGTAAAGGAAAGAATTAATGGGGCCATGTATCGTGAGATTTTGAGTGAAAACTTCCTTCCATCAGCAAGGGCATTGAAAATTAAACGTGGCTGGGTCTTTCAGCATGACAATGATCCCAAACACACCGCCGGGGCAATGAAGGAGTGGCTTCGTAAGAAGCATTTCAAGGTCCTGGAGTGGCCTAGCCAGTCTCCAGATCTCAACCCCATAGAAAATCTTTGGAGGGAGTTGAAAGTCCGTGTTGCCCAGCAACAGCCCCAAAATACCACTGCTCTAGAGGAGATCTGCATGGAGGAATGGGCCAAAATACCAGCAACAGTGTGTGAAAACCTTGTGAAGACTTACAGAAAACATTTGACCTCTCTCATTGCCAACAAAGAGTATATAACAAAGTATTGAGATAAGTATTTGGTCAATAACAAAAGTTTATTTTCCACCATAATTTGCAAATAAATTCATTCAAAATCCTACAATGTGATATTTATGTCAGTTCATTTGCAGAGTCTTCTGAAGGAATTTTTTTTTTTCTGCCCTGGGATAATCGATGTTCTAATGGACACTTACATGGCCATTTTTCCCCTATGGAGTGGAATACTGCTGGGTAACCTTACAAGATATTGTAATGTGACCAACACAACATTGCAATCAGTGAAATCACAGGACACCAACTGCTATGTGGAACAGTGGTTCTGGATAATGAAGCATTCCATTTTGCAAAATAATTAATTCCTCCATCCAGCTGAATTCGTTTTGAAAATGCATGCCACCCTCCAATGAAGGTATAGAGAGCACATAATAAAACATGATCTGCCAGAATCACTGTTCACTAAATCCCCAAACCGTTGGACCAGAAAGAGGAGCAGTAGGCCAAGAGACAAAGAAAATACTCACCTCACAAGTGCAGGTCAAAGTATTTCCAGCCTCCCAGACAATTACCTGAGCCAAAGAAGAAGGGTAAAAAGAAACCAGCAGGGAAAGGCACACCACAAGAAGATATGTAAGCAGGGATGAGGCAACATCACTCCAAGACAACGAGGCTGCAGGCCAGGTATGTTTTATGTTAAAGGATTGTGATAGTTTGTTTTCAGTTCATGTTTAAGCAGACAATAACTCTTCTAAATGTGTTTCATTTGCATATTGCAGGTCACAGCTCTGTGGCAAACAATTGCGAGGTGGTGGTTGCTGTTGTGAGGTCTACAGACAAAAAAGATCCTCTTTCCTTCCATCATTCAGAGTTTAAACCTATGCAGCCCCACAAGTGGCTTGTGGGTGAGGTAATAAATACCAGTCATAACATGACAATAACAACAATGCTGTCATTGATTTCTTGAATGTGAACCAGAAACACTGGAAGTTCATTGTGAGTAAAATCCTTTTTCCAAAATTGATAGGTACATTTTTGTGAAGAGGTATGAGGGTTGTGATATGGGTGATTTAATAGTAACATCAATTTAAGGGATCAATACATTTCTTCCCCAGTATCTGCATGAACCAACAGGCCAAGTGTTTTTGGTGGACCCTGCTGGACAAAAGAGGAGGAATTGCAACACGCTGCATTCAAATTCAGGTCTTAGTTATTCCATTGTACTGGATCTAATACATATGAGCATTTTACAAAAGTATTATAATTTTTTATGACATACTGTGAAAAACTCTTGGCTGCTTGTTATGTTAAAGTTTTAAAAATTCATGTAAAAACGTGAGATGAAAATGAACATACTAAAGGGTGTGCAATGTGTAGGCCCACTGAGTGTACATTATGAACCTTGTTTGAAGTCAGTAGGTCATACAGCCAAAGAGCTTTTGAAATTCAAAAAAGTAAATACATAATTTAAAATAGTGAGAGATGTAAATCGACTAAATGTTTTCGGTCCCTAACTGCTGTTGGCGGATGTAAGGAAACCTACAGGCGAATATCCAACCTGAAACTGTCTTTACCTCGGTTTCCCCATGACAGTCAGACTCTGTGCTGGCTGTTTTTGTTTCCCGCCGAAAGGCAGATCATGATTTGGCCAGATTACAAAACAGACGCAGCCGGAGACAGTCAAACATCCTGACCCTGGCTGTTAGCCCAGTTAAACCCTTAATTTGGGGGTTAACATTTCCATACATCAGCAATAGTTCGGGGCTCTTCCAATGCTCCACCCATCCTACGTTTCAAACACAAGTCTTGTTAGCTACAGTAGCTAGCTGGATAGCTAGCTCGCTTTAAAGTTAACGTTAGGTCAATTAAATACCGGTCATTAGGAAATACGTTAGGTGCGAGTTGCTGTATTTTGGTTAGTGTTCTTACATTTAAGCAATTTAAATGGAACATTAACTTACCATATCATAAACGTTCAAAATGTTCTCGTTTGCCATCAGGAATTTCTTCGGGTCCTGATGCACTTTCGCCAGTTGTCTTTTTCGATCCACACACACTCTAACTAGTTATTTTTACTTATTTGTTGCGCTGGTTTTATCTAGTTAGCTAGCTTCCTAACTACTAGGTTAATAGTACAAACAGGCAAATTATACCTTCAGTTCAGCAAGTAGTTCACAAGAGTCCCGCATCCGAAAGCTTTGTGCAATTTTCTCCATAAGCAAACAGCTGTGCAAGGCAGTCGGCCGGCTGGCAATATAGCTACAGTACTGACTGGGGACATTTTGCGATGATATAGAGTTGTTAGTGAGCGTGCATCTTTTCTGTGTGAAATTGCCATTCAAACATCAAAATGAAATATCTTCTAATAACTATTTTCGAAGTTGAATATTATTTCCCCACAAAAATATCCAACTGAAAATGTACACAATTCTCAGATAACGGGTGGCCACTGTGGTGCTGTAGTGAAGCGCTTTGTAACGATACATCGACAGTCGTTTAATCAACCTGGAAATCGCTGATTTCACAGCTATCCATTAATCAACCTAACATTTATAAATACATTTTATGAAGACTGAGAAACGTCATCAAATAGCTATTGCTTTAAATAATCCATCTAATCTAGCAAAATAGTAATGAATGACAACTGAAGGTTAGACATAACTACCCAGCTTTGGTTTATATTCTCCTTGGTTTATTATACAATTTTTGAAAAAGCACCAAGAAATCAAGACAAAAAGTTCAAAGTTAAACATTACCTTTGGGCTAAGTTCTTAAACATCTTATTTCAATTCCATTAACTGCAGAGACATGTTGGAGACCATAACAATCTATAAAATACATGACTCAAAAAAGCATAACTGTAATTAAACATATAATTACAAACAGTAAGATTGAAATAAAACCACATTTAGTGAAAGTATTTGAATTACCTATTCATATTTATGCCTTTTGGTTGCCAGCAGATTCCTGAAAATAGTCACATATCGACAGTAACTGTAGGCCAGTATACAGAGTGAGAAAAGGGTCAAAACAATGGCCACATATGTAGTTAGATGCTGATACTTCCTGTAATGAAAAACAATGCAAAGATAGTTGGTGCGCAATTGACCTAGAACATTTAAGCAATGCTGAAAAGCAATATGTCAGGTTATTTATCATAGCTATTTTCTCTGCCCCATAACTTACGGAATTGTAATGCCATAGGTCTGGACTGCAAACACAGCATGAAGGTCACAGAAGCTGAGAAGAGAAAATAGATGAAGCTGGTTGAAGGCAGTGTTCCATTTTATTTTAATCTTTGGTATAGAAAAATACATTTTAACAGGACCTGCTGAAAAGCACTGACAGACATGAGGTTAAAATGTGTTTGACAGCTGCCACCTTGTGGCTGCCACCTGTTACTACAATAAATTATTAGCAGGGAAAAATGACTTTCTAGGCATGGACACATGTAAGTCACACAAACAAGTCCACTCAACAATGTCACCTAAATAAATTTCTGAGGTGTATACTACAAAGCAGGATCAATGACTTAGCCAGCTTACTTGCCAAAATATTCTGATATAAAGTTAATTTGAAAGATAAGCTTGAAATGTGATTGATCTAATTGATTCAACAACCAAAAACATATCTAAAATTCTAACACCATCATTAAGTTTGCCGACAACACAACGGTAGTAAGCCTGATCACCAATGATGACGAGGCAGCCTATAGGGAGAATGTCAAAGACCTGGCAGTGTGGTGCCAGGACAACATTTCCCTCAACGTGGGCAAGACAAAGAAATGATTGTGGACTACAGAAAACTGAGGGCCAAACACGCCCCCATTTACATCGACGGGGCTATAGTGGAGTGGGTCGAGAGCTTCAAGTTCCTCAGTGTCCACATCACTAAGGATCTATCATGGTCCAAACACACCAACAGTTGTTAAGATGGCACGACAACGTCTCTTCCCTCTCAGGAGGCTGAAAAGATTTGTCATGGGCCTTGAGAACCTCAAAAAGTTCTATAGCTGCACCATTGAGAGCATCTTGACTGGCCGCATCAACGCTTGGTATGGCAACTGCTCGGCATCCAAATGCAAGGCGCTACAGAGGGTACTGCGTATGCCCCAGTACCTCCCTAGGGTCGAACTCCCTGCCATGCAGGACCTCTATACCAGGCGGTGTAAGAAGAATGTCCTGAAAATAGACTGATCTCTCTGCTACCACATGGCAAGCGGTACAGATGCGCCAAGTCTGGGACCAAAACGCACCTGAGCAGCTTCTACCCCCAATGAGTAAGAACGCTGAACAGTTAATCAAATAGCTACCCAGACAATTTACACTGACCCCCTTTATTATTTATCTTAATTATTTTGCACTGTCTTGATGCAGTCACTCGACTCTACCCACACTTACATACTACACTGACACTCCCAACACACACATGCTTATCGACGCCACACTCACATAAGACACTTTTACACACGCTGCTGCTACTCAGTTTATTCTACATTGAACTAAAATAAACACAACATGTAAAGTGTTGTTTCATGAGCTGAAATAAAAGATCCCAGAAATGTTCCATACTCACAAAAAGCTTACTTCTCTCAAACAAAGTTGTTTACATCCGTAGTGAGAATTTCTACTTTGCCAAGATAATCCATCCACCTGACAGGTGGAGCATATCAAGAAGCTGATTAAACATGATCATTACACAGGTGCACCTTGTGCTGGGGGCAATAAAAGGCCACTCTAAAATGTACAGTTTTGTCACACAACACAATGCCACAGTTGTCAAGTTGAGGGAACGTGCAATTGGCATGCAGGCTGCAGCAATGTCCACCAGAGCTGTTGCCAGAATTGAATGTTCATTTCTCTACCATAAGCTGAAAATGTCCCAATTCTTCCATGGCCTGCATACTAGCCAAACATGTCACCCATTGAGCATGTTTGGGATGGTCTGGATCGTTGTGTATGACACCGTGTTCCATTTCCCGCCAATATCCAGCAACTTTGCACAGACATTGATGAGGAGTGGGACAACAAGGCCACAAATCAACAGCCTGAACAACTCTAGATGGAGATGTGTTCACACCAGATACTGAGGTTTTCTGATCCACGTCCCTCATTTTTTAAAGGTCTCTGTGACCAACAGATGCATATCTATTCCCAGTCATGTGAAATCCATAGTTTCGGGCATAATGAATTTATTTAAATTGACTGATTTCCTTGAACTGTAACTCAGTAAAATCTTTGAAATTGCTGGATGTTTCATTTATATTTTTGTCAGTGTATATTCTGATGGCCTAGTCACTTTTACCCCTACACATGTGTACATACTGTATTACCTCAATTACCTTGTATCCCTGCACACTGACTCAGTCCTGGTACTCCTTGTATATAGCCTTGTTATGGTGTAACTATTTCCTTCTTTATTAAGCAAATATTTGTCTTACTTTTTAACTCTGCATTGTTGGGAATGGGCTCTTAAGTAAGAATTATACTGTAAAGTCTACACCGGTTGTATTTGGAGCATGTGACCAATAAAATTAGATTTGTGTGCGTTTGTTTCGGTTCAAAGGGGATGGAGTAAGTTATTTGTTCTGCAACCACTGGGTGGTCCCAATAAAACCACAGGACAGTGGCAGGGTTGGGATGCATTCCACAAATTAAATTCTCTCTCCTTGTAAATTCAATTTAATTAAATTCAAATTCCAGGTCAGTCTTTGAATTCAGAGATCATTAAATTCCTCTCAATTCCAATGTCAGGTAAATTCCCACCACTCTATTCCCAATTCAACATTATCCCCCAACAATTGCACAAATTATAATTCAATTCCCCTCAGGGTTTCAGGCTGATGATGCCACCATTCAGCCTAGCTATACTGGAATTATATACCGGTAAATGCAATTTGAAATTATATATTTTTAAATCCTGCAGTCAACTTTTAAAACTAAGTCTATTAATTCCATTGACTGGGAAATGTACAAATATCAAATTCCAATTCAATAGATTAAATGTTTTTATAATACTAATTCAAACAGTCCAAACAGTCTAATTCCAATTCCATAACTTGAAGGTTGTTGACATTTCGAATTTAATTCAACATAAATTCTCCACTTGATGAGTGAATTCAAGAATTTAATTGGAATTTCAAATGAAATTGGAATTGACCCCAACTCTGGACAGTGGTCATTCACCTGTAATTGGGGTCCAGTATCTTGACATTAAACACATAGGTAGCACTGTCCACCTGGGAAAATGTCAGAAAGTTTTTGGAGCTTCTGTTCATTATTTCATAAGGCTGGTCCAGGTTCCCCAACTTGCCAGGGCTGACCTTAAAACAAGTCCTGTAGCTCTGGAACGGGGATAACAAGAATATACGTTTATAGAACATGGCATTGTGGCATTCTGGGATTCAGGTAGAAATGTATACAGATCATGAGAACTACAGTATATAAAGAGTACAGCTCTGTACCTCCGGACCCCAGGCCTCCTCCAGGCTTTTCCCCCCAGTCAGCATGGAGATCCAGGTCTGAGATTCACGGAGACAGGCAACCTGAAGGAGCCCCAGAGAGCATACCTGTAAGGAAAATTCAAACCCACCCCAAACACACTGCAAGTTCACGTATTTGATAGAGGAGTATAAACTGTACCTGGCGCATGGTTGCATTAAAAGAATAGTCCTTCCGACCAAATCTGTCCCATACTATGAAGTTGGCGTCGACGTTTCTAACATAGTTGTCTCCATCATACCTGAATACATGAACAAATGTAATCACGCATAGAAATATGTGAACCAATAAGAATTCCTCTGATAGTCATTCCTGTTAATGTATAATTTTATTTTTTTGACTTACAGGTCAATGCTTGGGAGAAATGGATTTTTATAGTGCGTTTTGAGTAGACATCCAAATTTCTCCCAGTCGTAATGCACAACCTATAACAATAATAAATGCATAATCAATGATGAAGGCAATTTAACTTTTATAAAAAATGCCATAACTTACTTTAAACATCACATTTAACTACAACACTAAAATGTCAAAATTTTAATACTCAAAACTATTTCCATTTCTAGCCTCAGGTGCAATACTAGCTATAGTAGTTACGGTACATATCTATACTAGCAAACAGGAACATTTAGTACGGTGTATTTCTGACAACCCGCAAACTAAATTACTTACTATATCGTCTTGTTGTGGATCTCTGAGTACAGACCTAAGATGAAAGAGAATGTTTGAATGCAGAGAACTGATACTAATAGGAGACAATACAGTCCCTCAACATCCTTGATTACCTTAAAATGGTGTAGTTGGTGAGGCTGTACATCTCGCAAGGCATTCCCCAAGGCCTGGAAATAACAAGAAGGCATCACTACAATGTGGTCCTTTGTAGCTCAGTGGGTAGAGCATGGTGCTTGTGATGTCAGGATAGTGGCTTTGATTCCCGGGATCACCAATATGTAAAATGCATGCATGACTGTAAGTCACTTTGGGTAAAAGCATGAACGTTTATCAGTTAAAGACTAGATCAGTCCACCGTCACACTAACTCTGTCTAGAGAATATAAATCATACAGAATAGTTTCCACTTACCTAGCAACACGGATATGTCTATTTGGAGGGCAGCCAACGTTAAAATGAGATATCTGTCAACAATATGAGAGTTGGTAAATAACAATGTGCTACAGTAAAATATAGATTCAGTAACTGTTGAATATGTTTGAAAAATTGTTACCCGACTCATTGGCAAATTACAAGTGTTGCCAATCTGGTTGGGTACTAGTTCCAGGGTAACAATGCCACTTGTTTTTTTTCTGTGAGGTAAATTAACAGTTTATGTGAATATATTCCCAAAACTGATAAATTAAGCCTTTGAATGAACATCAATCACAAATTGACAAACAAAAAGGACTGACGTCAAATGTGTGTAACTCGTTGCATCACTGTAATCCACTTTCTGGCTGATTATAAATGTCTGAAAAATCAAATAAAAGCATCAAATAAGTCTTTAGAAATGTAGACATGGTAACTCGTCATGTATCCATTTCACTGAGCATTAGCAAAGTTCAGCAGAACAAAACATGCTACAAATCTGTCGAAAGGAAATCTGTAAAGACCAGCACTGTACAGTGCCTTGCGGAAGTATTCGCGCCCCTCGAACTTTGCGACCTTTTGACACATTTCAGGCTTCAAATATAAAGATATAAAACTGTATTTTTTTGTGAAGAATCAACAACAAGTGGGACACAATCATGAAGTGGAACGACATTTATTGGATATTTCAAACTTTTTTAACAAATCAAAAACTGAAAAATTGGGCATGCAAAATTATTCAGCCCCCTTAAGTTAATACTTTGTAGCGCCACCTTTTGCTGCGATTACAGCTGTAAGTCGCTTGGGGTATGTCTATCAGTTTTGCACATCGAGAGACTGAATTTTTTTCCCATTCCTCCTTGCAAAACAGCTTGAGCTCAGTGAGGTTGGATGGAGAGCATTTGTGAACAGCAGTTTTCAGTTCTTTCCACAGATTCTCGATTGGATTCAGGTCTGGACTTTGACTTGGCCATTCTAACACCTGGATATGTTTATTTTTGAACCATTCTATTGTAGATTTTGCTTTATGTTTTGGATCATTGTCTTATTGGAAGACAAATCTCCGTCCCAGTCTCAGGTGTTTTGCAGACTCCATCAGGTTTTCTTCCAGAATGGTCCTGTATTTGGCTCCATCCATCTTCCCATCAATTTTAACCATCTTCCCTGTCCCTGCTGAAGAAAAGCAGGCCCAAACCATGATGCTGCCACCACCATGTTTGACAGTGGGTATGGTGTGTTCAGGGTGATGTGCTGTGTTGCTTTTACGCCAAACATAACGTTTTGCATTGTTGCCAAAAAGTTCAATTTTGGTTTCATCTGACCAGAGCACCTTCTTCCACATGTTTGGTGTGTCTCCCAGGTGGCTTGTGGCAAACTTTAAACAACACTTTTTATGGATATCTTTAAGAAATGGCTTTCTTCTTGCCACTCATCCATAAAGGCCAGATTTGTGGAATATACGACTGATTGTTGTCCTATGGACAGCGTCTCCCACCTCAGCTGTAGATCTCTGCAGTTCATCCAGAGTGATCATGGGCCTCTTGGCTGCATCTCTGATCAGTCTTCTCCTTGTATGAGCTGAAAGTTTAGAGGGACGGCCAGGTCTTGGTAGATTTGCAGTGGTCTGATACTCCTTCCATTTCAATATTATCGCTTGCACAGTGCTCCTTGGGATGTTTAAAGCTTGGGAAATCTTTTTGTATCCAAATACGGCTTTAAACTTCTTCACAACAGTATCTCGGACCTGCCTGGTGTGTTCCTTGTTCTTCATGATGCTCTCTGTGCTTTTAACGGACCTCTGAGACTATCACAGTGCAGGTGCATTTATACGGAGACTTGATTACACACAGGTGGATTGTATTTATCATCATTAGTCATTTAGGTCAACATTGGATCATTCAGAGATCCTCACTGAACTTCTGGAGAGAGTTTGCTGCACTGAAAGTAAAGGGGCTGAATAATTTTGCACGCCCAATTTTTCAGTTTTTGATTTGTTCAAAAAGTTTGAAATATCCAATAAATGTCGTTCCACTTCATGATTGTATCCCACTTGTTGTTGATTCTTCACAATAAAAAAATACAGTTTTATATCTTTATGTTTGAAGCCTGAAATGTGGCAAAAGGTCGCAAAGTTCAAGGGGGCCGAATACTTTCGCAAGGCACTGTATATGACATAATCTATACAGTAACAGCCTCACCGTGTTCACTGTGTCCACACTGTTCACACCCTCAAAGTGAGACTTCTGCTCAATATAAAGCAAGTCTGCATTGTTGCTGAGGAACTTCACGTGCACACCTTTTCCCTCTGGGTAGACTATCTGAGCCCACAGAACCATCTGGTCTCCCTTATCCATGTTATAGGAAATGGTGTTCATACTGTGCTCAAAGGAGATGAAGGGACAGTCATGGTAGCTGCCCTTCATGGCGCTCTTAGTCTCCATCATCATGGGGTACTTCTGGACGTGCAGCCCCTCAGGTGTCAGGGTGAGCATGTTGATCTGCTCTTTCTGGTTGAGGTAGAGGACCATGCGACTGTCCGGCTCCATCCACTTGTGCAAGCGCACCACCTCGTGCATGCCCACTTTACAGTAGAACAGGATATTGTTCTCCATCTTCACCAGCATATTCTGGGAGTGATCTGAGGCAGAAAGTAAAAGAAGATGCACACCAATAAAATGTACAACTACACTTTTAGAAAAAAAAGGTGCTATCTGGAACGTAAACGGGTTCTCCCCATAGGAGAACCCTTTTGGTTTCAAGTAGAACTGTTTTTTGGGTTCCATGTAGAAGCCTTTCTAATGAAATCTTCTTCTACTTCTCTGCTATTCAAATCTGAAATAATATCAGAATTATCTGGTACCGATCAAACGTTACAGCTGTTTAAGTAACCCCATCAACAAACGGTACTCACATTTTTTTAAACAACTGAACTTTTGACCACTTTCCCAATAGGTTTGGCAAAAAGTGAGAGGGGATGAAATCTTCATCTACTTCTCTGCTATTCCAATCTGTCAGCGGAACAAAAATATCTGCAACGTATCTCACGATACAGTTGTTTTAGTAACTGGAGTTTTTCCTAGCCACCGCGCTTCTACCCTGCATTGCACCTGCATAGGCTGGGTTTCTGTACAGAACTTTGAGATATCAGCTGATGTAAGAAGGACTTTATAAATAAATCTGATTAACACATTTTCCCAAACTGCCACCATTTTGACCACTTCCAACGATTCAGAAAAAATGTAGAGGGTATGAAATCTTCCTCTACTTCTTTGCTATTGACATCTGGCGTATGAAAAAAAAAAAATCTTATACCAATAAAAAATTGCAGGTGTTTGTAGTTTAGAGTGACGAAAAATAAGCTGTCAGTTAACAGCTCTGTTATGTCTCATCATTGAGTACGTTTACATGCACAGTAATAATTTGATATTAAACTAATTACAACAGTAGGCAGATTATGCAATAGTCATGTAAACACTTTACTCTGCTTATCTTTATGGGCGTAAGATCAAAATCGAAGTAAGCATGCGCTGATTAAAACAACTGGTTTTCTGAGCAATCTTTAGAATTATTAGGACATGTAACACCTTAAAATCGTCATTCCAGCTGTGTATTTGATCTGCCAATGTGCACAAGCCCAGCGAGCCTCCCTCTTTAGCGTGAGTAAGTTCAGAACAACTGAATGTTTGGGGTCACTTAGAAATGTCCTTGTTTTTGAAAGAAAAGCAAATTTTTTGTCCATTAAAATAACATCAAATTTAACATAAATAGTGTAGACAATGTTAATGTTGTAAATGACTATTGTAGCTGGAAACGCCTGATTTTTTTATGAAATGTCTGCATAGGCGTACAGAGGCCCATTATCAGCAATCATCACTCCTGTGTTCCAATGGCACGTTGTGTTAGTGGCATTAGGCAGCCTGATTTCAGATGTGTCCATGCAAACACGATTATTAGGGAAATCGTTCTTCTTATAAATCTGACTATCCATAATAATCTCATTATTGTGTACATGTAACCGTACTCATTGAGCAGCTCAAACAGGTGTTTTAAAGACCTACTTTAAAACACCCCCCCAAGCAGACACATCGATGGCTCTGAACGAACTTTATTGAACTCTTTGCAAACTGGAAACCATTTATCCGGAGGCTGCATTCATTGTTGCTGGGGATTTTAACAAGGCTAATCTGAAAACAAGACTCCCTAAATTTTATCAGCATATCGATTGCGCAACCAGGGGTGGAAAAACCTTGGATCACTGTTACTCTAACTTCCGCGACGCATATAAGGCCCTGCCCCGCCCCCCTTTCGGAAAAGCTGACCACAACTCCATTTTGCTGATACCTGCCTACAGACAAAAACTAAAAAAAGAAGCTCCCACGCTGAGGTCTGTCCAACGCTGGTCCGACCAAGCTGACTCCACACTCCAAGACTGCTTCAATCACGTGGACTGGGACATGTTTCGTATTGCGTCAGATAACAACATAGACGAATACGCTGATTCGGTGTGCGAGTTCATTAGAACGTGCGTTGAAGATGTCGTTCCCATAGCAACGATTAAACCATTCCCTAACCAGAAACCGTGGATTCATGGCAGCATTCGCGTGAAACTGAAAGCGCGAACCACTGCTTTCAATCAGGGCAAGGTGTCTGGTAACATGACTGAATACAAACAGTGCAGCTATTCCCTCCGTAAGGCTATCAAACAAGCTAAGCGTCAGTACAGAGACAAAGTAGAATCTCAATTCAACGGCTCAGACACAAGAGGCATGTGGCAGGGTCTACAGTCAATCACGGACTACAGGAAGAAATCCAGCCCAGTCACGGACCAGATTGTCTTGCTCCCAGGCAGACTAAATAACTTTTTTGCCCGCTTTGAGGACAATACAGTGCCACTGACACGGCCTGCAACGGAAACATGCGGTCTCTCCTTCACTGCAGCCGAGGTGAGTAAAACATTTAAACGTGTTAACCCTCGCAAGACTGCAGGCCCAGACGGCATCCCCAGCCGCGCCCTCAGAGCATGCGCAGACCAGCTGGCTGGTGTGTTTACGGACATATTCAATCAATCCCTATACCAGTCTGCTGTTCCCACATGCTTCAAGAGGGCCACCATTGTTCCTGTTCCCAAGAAAGCTAAGGTAACTGAGCTAAACGACTACCGCCCCGTAGCACTCACTTCCGCCATCATGAAGTGCATTGAGAGACTAGTCAAGGACCATATCACCTCCACCCTACCTGACACCCTAGACCCACTCCAATTTGCTTACCGCCCAAATAGGTCCACAGACGATGCAATCTCAAACACACTGCACACTGCCCTAACCCATCTGGACAAGAGGAATACCTATGTGAGAATGCTGTTCATCGACTACAGCTCGGCATTCAACACCATAGTACCCTCCAAGCTCGTCATCAAGCTCGAGACCCTGGGTCTCGACCCCGCCCTGTGCAACTGGGTACTGGACTTCCTGACGGGCCGCCCCCAGGTGGTGGGGGTAGGTAACAACATCTCCTCCCCGCTGATCCTCAACACTGGGGCCGCACAAGGGTGCGTTCTGAGCCCTCTCCTGTACTCCCTGTTCACCCACGACTGCGTGGCCACGCACGCCTCCAACTCAATCATCAAATTTGCGGACGACACAACAGTGGTAGGCTTGATTACCAACAACGACGAGACGGCCTACAGGGAGGAGGTGAGGGCCCTCGGAGTGTGGTGTCAGGAAAATAACCTCACACTCAACGTCAACAAAACTAAGGAGATGATTGTGGACTTCAGGAAACAGCAGAGGGAACACCCCTATCCACATCGATGGAACAGTAGTGGAGAGAGTAGCAAGTTTTAAGTTCCTCGGCATACACATCACAGACAAACTGAATTGGTCCACTCACACAGACAGCATCGTGAAGAAGGCGCAGCGGCGCCTCTTCAACCTCAGGAGGCTGAAGAAATTCGGCTTGTCACCAAAAGCACTCACAAACTTCTACAGATGCACAATCGAGAGCATCCTGGCGGGCTGTATCACCGCTTGGTACGGCAACTGCTCCGCCCTCAACCGTAAGGCTCTCCAGAGGGTAGTGAGGTCTGCACAACGCATCACCGGGGGCAAACTACCTGCCCTCCAGGACACCTACACCACCCGATGTTACAGGAAGGCCATAAAGATCATCAAGGACATCAACCACCTGAGCCACTGCCTGTTCACCCCGCTATCATCCAGAAGGCGAGGTCAGTACAGGTGCATCAAAGCTGGGACTGAGAGACTGAAAAACAGCTTCTATCTCAAGGCCATCAGACTGTTAAACAGCCACCACTAACATTGAGTGGCTGCTGCCAACACACTGACACTGACTCAACTCCAGCCACTTTAATAATGGGAATTGATGGGAAATGATGTAAATATATCACTAGCCACTTTAACCTCTTACACTTATGGTGGCGCTATTTCATTTTTGGAAGAAAAACGTTCCCGTTTTAAACAAGATATTTTGTCACAAAAAGATGCTCGACTATGCATATAATTGCTACTGTTTGAAAGAAAACACTCTGACGTGTCCAGAAATACAAATATCTTCTCTGTGCGTGCCCTTTAACGTGAGCTTCAGGCAAAACCAAGATGACTTGGCATCCAGGAAATGACAAGGATTTTTGAGGCTCTGTCTTTCATGATCTCCTTATATGGCTGTGAACGCAAGAGGAATGAGTCTGCCCTTTCTGTCGTTTCCCCAAGGTGTCTGCAGCATTGTGACGTATTTGTAGGCAGATCGTTGGAAGATTGACCATAAGAGACCACATTTACCACGTGTCCGCCCGGTGTCCTGCGCCGAAATTGGTGCGCAAAAGTCACCTGCCAGTATTTTTCCATGGGGCACAGAGAGAGAAGCAAGCATCCACGAACTGCATGTCAATGAAGAGATATGTGAAAAAACACCTTGAGGATTGATTCCAAACAACGTTTGCCATGTTTCGGTCGATATTATGTAGTTAATCCGGAAAAAGTTTCACGTTGTAGGTGACTGCATTTTCGGTTAGTTTCGGTAGCCAGGCGCAATGTAGAAAACGGAACGATTTCTCCTACACACAGACGCTTTCAGGAAACACTGCGCATTTGGTATGTGGCTGGGAGTCTCCTCATTGAAAACATCAGAAGCTCTTCAAAGGTAAATGATTTTATTTATTTGGTTATCTGGCTTTTGTGAAAATGTTGCGTGCTACATGCTACACAAAATGCTATGCTAGCTTTGCATACTCTTACACAAATTAGTCAATTTCTATGGTTCAAAAGCATATTTTGAAAATCTGAGATGACAGTGTTGTTAAGAAAAGGCTAAGCTTGAGAGCAAACGCATTATTTTAATTTTATTTGCGATTTTCAGAAATCGTTAACGTTGCGTTATGCTAATGAGCCTGAGGCTTAGTCACAATCCCGGATCCGGGATGGGGAGTTTCAAGAGTTAAACAATGCTACCTTATATAATGTTACTTACCCTACATTATTCATCTCATATGCATACGTATATACTGTACTCTATATCATCGACTGCATCATTATGTAATACATGTATCACTAGCCACTTTAACTATGCCACTTTGTTTACATACTCATCTCATATGTATATACTGTACTCGATACCATCTACTGTATCTTGCCTATGCTGCTCTGTACCATCACTCATTCATATATCCTTATGTACATATTCTTTATCCCCTTACACTGTGTATAAGACAGTAGTTTAGGAATTGTTAGTTAGATTACTTGTTGGTTATTACTGCATTGTCGGAACTAGAAGCACAAGCATTTCGCTACACTCGCATTAACATCTGCTAACCATGTGTATGTGACAAATAAAATTTGATTTGATTTTATTTGCTTCCTGACACCCGGCATATATGTGACATCTTACACAGTTTAAGCTAAAAACACTGTTCAAACTTCAAAACTTGTAAAATGGTCTTGAATAGTGCTTTCATTTAATGTTTTGATATCTTTTTTATATTTTACAATCTTCATTCACTGTAAAGGGATTTTTTCAACATTCTAAAGCTCCCCATTGTGTCATCATGACTTCCAACATTCACTGTAAACAATGTGACTTTTTACACAAATCAGCTACTTTGACCACTTTCCCAACAAGCTAGAGAAAAACTTAGAGGGTATGACATCTTGGTCTACTTCTCTGCTATTCAAATTTGGAATCGGGAACAGAATTATCTTCTACATGACAAAAGATATAAAAACAATTGTAACCGCATCAACAACTTTTCCTCACAACTTTTAACTAAACTACTTGGTCTACTTCTCTGCTAATCAAATCTGGAATCGGAACAGAAATATATTGTACAGAGCTAACGATACAACTGTTTTAGTGACCGCATCAACAACTTTGTCTAATTGTTTTCAAACAACTGCCATTTTGATCCCTTTCTCAACTAGTTAGACAAAAAGTTAGAGGGTACGGCATCTTTGTTAACTTCTGTGCTATTCAAATCTGGAAATATGATCAGAAATATCTACTACCAATCAAGAGGTACTGCTGTTTTAGTAACCACATCAACTATTTTAGTGTTAAATAGTAGTGGGGACTCGACTCCAAAAAAATCCCAGAGTCGGGGCACAGAGGTTTGGAACGTTGCCAGAAGGAACAGGCGGATCGCCACCGCAGATAGCCTCCCATGTTCCATCATGGTGATCGCGTCTGGCTCTCCACCAGGAACCACCGCCTGCCCTGGAGTCGTTCATTACTGTTGAATTAACTACCATGAAACTTTCCAGAACTTTCAAGTGATAACAATGGGGGAGCATATTCTAAGCATGACACAATGAGTAAACAGTGACTTTTGACTCAAATCAGCGACCTTCACTTTTCCTGACAACACACCGTAGACATAAAATTAGAGGGTATGACACCTTGGTCTACTTCTCTGATGTTCAAATCTGAAATGGAAACAGCCATAACTACTACCAATAACTACTATATAAGCCCTTGACGAAAATGTAACCTCCTGTTCCGGGTACATTAGGATGACGATCCGATGTCAGAAGGATTCAGATAATTTGCAGTGCTAGCTGTGCCACCAGAGACTCCGGCTTCACGCCCAGGCTCTGTCGCAGCCGGCCGAGACCGGGGGGTCCATGGGGCGGCGCACAATTGGCCTAGCATCGTCCGGGTTAGGGAGGGTTTGGTCGGTAGGGATATCCTTGTCTCATCGCGCACCAGCGACTCCTGTGGCGGGCCGGGCGCAGTGCACGCTAACCAAGGTTGCCAGGTGCACAGCGTTTCCTCCGACACATTGGTGCGGCTGGCTTCCGGGTTGGATGCACGCTGTGTTAAGAGGCAGTGCGGCTTGGTTGGGTTGTGTTTCGGAGGACACATGGCTTTGGACCTTCGTCTCTCCCGAGCCTGTACGGGAGTTGTAGCGATGAGACAAGATAGTAGTTACTAACAATTGTATACCACGAAATTGGGGAGGAAAGGGGGTCAAAAAAAAAAAAAAAAAAAAAAAAAAAAAAAAAGGATTCAGATAATAACTACAGTACGAAGCCAACTTCAGCGTGAGCTTTGGTTGTGAATGGTATGAACTTTGAACTCTTATTCGCTACAGAAGTGATACCTCCTAACGATTGAGTTAGCAGCGGCCGCTGTAAACGTGGGCTAGGAGAGGACAGAGTATCCCGTCTACCACACAATGATGACACTACATCGTATCCAATTCACCACCAGAGACACTCTTCAAAGGACAAAGGACTCTGTTGGGCAACACGGCCTTCCATCTACGACCAACCTACCGAAGCGCAGCTCAGAGTAAATATTCATTGCATTTTCCTTTTCCAAATGGGCGGTAATTTAGAATGCATAAGACTCTGTATTTACGATAGAGTAGCTGCCTACGGCCCGATAGAGACACCGCTTCTCCCTTTGTTCTTCAGTCTTCCCGCTCTTTCACTCAAACCCAACCCCCGTTCTTTGTGTAAGCAGCTGTCACATCTGTTCCGTCCGCTAGGGACGTTTTCCTTTCTGACAATTTGTAATCAATGTATGATTCATTCTGTGTATATGTAATTCTGTGTGATTAGTTAGGTATTTAGTAAATAAATAATTAAACCCATATTTGTATTGCTGATTCAACTTGTTAGCCAGGGCTCGTGAAGATAACCAAGAATTTACAACTTTCAGATGAGACTGAAATAAGGTGACGATTAATATTGACTGCTATTGATGTAAAATATTACTAGGTCTAAGAGTTTATTCGGAAGATAACAGCTCTATAAATATTATTTTGTGGTGCCCCGACTTTCTAGTTAATTACATTTACATGATTAGCGCAATCAGGTAATATCAATTACAGAGAAAGGATTTTATAGAATAGCATGTCATATCACTTAATCCGGCATAGCCAAAGACACATCCATATTCCTTTATCACACCAATCAGTCCAACTTAACCTCCTTTCATCCCTCCATTCACCAGTTCTTCCACTAACACAAAAATACTAATACTAAAGCAATTTTTCTTCATGGAAAATTACCATCTATATTGAATAAAAATATAAACGCAACATGTTAAGTGTTGGTCCCATCTTTCATGAGCTGAAATAAAGATCCCAGAAATGTTCCATAAGCACAAAAAGCTTATTTCTCAAATATTTTCCGTACAAAAATCCCTGTTAGTGAGCATTTCTCATTTGCCATGATAATCCTTCCACCTGACAGGTGTGGCATATCAAGAAGCTGATTAAACAGCACGATCATTCCACAGGTGCACCTTGTGCTGGGGACAATATAAGGTCACTCTAAAATGTGCAGTTTTGTCACACAACACAATGTACACACGCACGTTTTGAGTCAGGGTGAAATTGGAATCCTCTGCAGGAATGTCCACCAGAGTTGTTGCCAGAGAATGAAATGTTAATTTCTCTACCATAAGCCGCCTCCAGCCTCATGTCATGTCAAACTCTTTACGTTCTGACGGAGGTCAATCATTGTTAATGGGGCTGTCCGCAACAATGCGTTGGAGATGACGCACTAGGCTGCAGTGCGTTCTGTGTTCCGCATGCGTTCAATATTTTTAACTGGAGCGTTGCTTTACCGTGCAGTGGTACAAACAGAAGTTCATAAACAGTCAAGCCAGTTAGCTAGCTATCTAATTACAAAGCTAATCCCTTTGCAAGACAGCTTAGCTAAGAAATTGCCAGCACCTAGCTTCTACTTTCCAGCTAATTATTTCACATTCAACTGACCAAGGAATCCAATAATATTGGCAATGTGTCTCCATTCAGCATTTTTAGCATGGAGGTCCCAGTAGCAATCAGCGCTTTGGTCGAACAGGGCAGGGAACCCAGACAGCGAAAATGACCTTCTCCATGCTGCAAACCTTTCTGCAGCCTCACGAAGCACATGTGTCAAGTTCCAGTTCCCGCAAATATCCAGCAACTTCGCGCAGCCATTGAAGAGGAGTGGGACAACATTCCACAGGTCACAATCAACAGCCTGATCAACTCTATGCGAAGATGTGTAGCGCTGCATGAGGCAAATGGTGGTCATACCAGACACTGACTGGTTTTCTGATCCACCCCCCTACCTTTTGTTAAAACATCTGTGACCAACAGATGCATATCTGTACACCCAGGCATGAGAAATCCATAGATTAGGGCCTGATTAATCCATTTTAATTGACTGATTTCCTTATATGAACAAACTCAGTCAAATCTTTTAAATTGTTGCATGTTGCATTTATATTTTTGTTTAGTGTAGTTTAAATAAAACATTTTTTATACAACTTAGTCCAATAGAATCACAGCAGGTCTTTGAATTGACCAAAAAGATTCAGGAGATCTTACCCAAGGTCACTTGGTGAATCTTACTGCCAAAGGCTGCAGCACTGAGATGTGATGCGTTGAAGGGTCTGATCTCGCCCCACTCGTTGTCATTGTGAAAGCTATAGAGGATGGTCTCTTTGTTCCACAGCAGCAGGGATGCATCGGCTGATTCCAGGAAGCGCATTTCAAATGGACCTTTAGGGATGTCCTTCAGCTTAAACTTGGTCAAGAATGTGCTGGTTATCCAACTAGGGACCAGTTCATTGTAACTGGTGAGGAAGTTGCGTGAGGTAGTGCCTGGGACGGAGTACATCACCAGAGTGGCCAGGGAGGCCGGGTGGGAACCAAATGATGCTGTTAAATAGGTGACTCTTGGAGGAACCTTCAACACAATTTTTAGGAAATTCTCCCTACCCGGGTTTTTAAATTTCTTTGGACCCACAAGCAACAAATTGTCTTTCCACACAATTAAAGAGCTCAGTTCCACATCCTGAAAACGCAGAAGAAAATGCATTGAGAAACAATATATGACTTTGTCTTATTTGGACTAAACCTACGTTATTTACAAGTGATTAAATGTGGAGATGGAAGGACTACACCTTTGATTTTCATATTTAATTCAATTTTCACATTTAACCACATTGAATCCCTTTAGGATGAGCTGATGCTTACCTGAACAGGGTAGTTACTAGCGCAGCACGTTCTTTGATAGAGGCCCATCACTCCACTCGTGGGAAGTTGAGGATGTTCTGTCAGCACACGATCCTGGTTGTCCCTCCAGTAGAGGGCACCATCTATTCTAAATATGATGCCGTCCTCAAGAAGAGCAGCTTGGTCCACAGTGAAATATCCCTCGGGAGGGACAGGCAAAGTTCCTGGGTCCACCTTCAGCTCCTCAGAGGTGAGGAAAGCATTCTTGGTTATGAGGGCGCCTGTGTCAGAGAGGAGCAGGCCGCGGTAGAGCTCACAGGTGCCCCACACCAGGGATAAAGGGCTTCCTGGGGCCAGACGCAAAGACACCTCCCTCTCCCCATTGGGCTCTGCAGGTTCTGGCCAGTAGAATGTGTGCTGACCGTCTATGACAAAGCGATGCTGGAAACTGATTGGCTGACCATAAATGTGAAAATCGTTGAATCTTTCATCACCAGGGATGACTGCTTCCCAGTACCTATAGTAGAGGGTATATATTGTGTATTATTTGTACGTCAGAATTCGTTTTTTATGATATGGCTTAGGGTGGTATGCTTAGGGTGGTATGCTTACCCATCTTTCTGGAAATGCCCCAAGTGAGTCTGCTTAGATTTGAACTTGATCACTGGGTACTGTCCGTTATTGTAGAAGTGCTTAGTGATATATCTGGATTGCTGAGGGACAAGAATGCAACTGAAAATCGTAGGTACAATTTAGATACTTTTTATGAATTTCTGACAGAGATGACGATGCCAGAACTGGTCTCACCGTTGAGGGTACAAGTGCAGTGTTGTTAATTTCAGCAGGGTCTGCTTGCTCTGGATCAATGATCCACATTCTCACTTTCTGATAGAAAAACAGACAATTTACATTGCTGAAAAGGTTAATGATCTTCCTGTTAAGCTGCCATTTATTACTAAATCTTTGTGTTGTAAAATACATTTTACCTTGGAGCTTGTTTCTGCTAAACCTCTAAAGGAGAACAATTTAAAACGGCCATTATTAAAACACACAAAAGCTAGAATCCATATTCTACAAAAATACAGAGAATAGTATTTTACCTGTCAATAGGCACTACAGCATACCAGATAAAACTGAAAAATGAATCACTGATGAAAAGATATCGTGCCTCTTCTTCCTCTGGTGACTGTTCAAATCATGCAATAGAAAGTATTACAAGTAAATATTTTTTTGTTAACATTCAGTTCAATTTTTTGTTAACATTCAGTTCAAATGAAGAAGGTACTTACAGACACCAATGGCTTTACCATTTGGAAACCAGGAGAAGTGCATTTCATGATGGCATTTGGGGAGCTAAGTGGAGTTCACAATAAAAACAATAGTGCCAGATAGAAGTCAAGCCAATGAAGGTATCCTTTAAAACCAATGAGGATCTGTAAACTATTGTTCAATAATTACATACACTACATCTGCAGATGCCAAATGGTGACTGTTTCATCATATTTTCCTTTACCTTTTGTTGTTGACATTACAACACTCTGGATACTCCCATTCAACAAAGTCAGATCCATCATACTTGAGGAAAACCTAAATATAAAACTAGTTTTAAACACACTGAAATCTGAGTAGCTATTACAACCTTATACTTGGGGTTATAATATGAAAAGTGTGTGTAACTAATTAGATATATTTAACAATAATCAAATATATATTCCTTCCAAGCATATGCATATTCTTCCCATGCACCTGAATTGTTTTAATTAATTGTTAGTGGAACCAATCTAGTATCCTGTTGGCTATAGCTAGCCAGCATTAGCGTTAGCTAGTGTCTTTGCTAATAGTTAGAAGTTAAGAGTACTTACCGCATTTTGTAGTGTAAATAAGTTTTCATCCTCCAAAATATTATTGTATCTGTAAAATAAATGAATGTATTATATTTACATGAACACATTGTTATCTACTTGATACTTCCCTTTTTGTAAGCTTAGTTAGCTTGCTAAAAAGATACGAAGAGGCTACGTGAACTTGCTAATAACTTACGCCCATGTTATCTAGCTGGATAATTTATTTTGGGAAGAATGGGTAGTTAGTTTAATTACCTCCATACTCCAACGATTAATTCGATTTTCAGAAGTACAAGGAGAGACAGAAAAAAAGGTAGCCCCCTCATCCTGTCTAGCTTGATATTTAGCCACTTGCAAGCTCACAGAGGCGGATAAAAGAATTTGGCTCGCTCTTTTTTTGTGCGCTGTGGCTGCGTTCCAGACAGCCAAACTAATTATGGGTGCTTTCGTAAATTCACTCTGATTCTATCTATTCCGATTTCAGAGCGCCCTCATTTGAGTGTGCCAGAGCACAGAATAACACAAATGGATTTACAAATACACAACACCCGTCAAATGTGACCTGTGTAGGTTAACGTCGGGGGAAAAAACGTGATGAAAGTATTGCCAACATCAGTTACAGTCTCCAACGCTTTCGATAACATGAAAACAGCCTAACCAGCTCTGCTAAGGCGAGTAAAATGGTCAGAGTGAGGTGTTATCTCATTTGTGTCTGGAAGTAGCTAGCCAATTTAACCAGTTAGTTTGGGAGTTTGACTGCTGTTGTGAGGTCAGAACGCTCGGATCAACCCTACTCATCGGCCAGAGCTTCCGGTGTGCGCTCTGAACGCTCCTAGAGCGACAGCTCTAGATTTACAAACGGACAATCTGACAACGTTCCGATTTTGCGAACGCGGAGAGAGCACTCTGGCACTCCACAGGGAATTCACAAACACACCATATTATGCAGTCACGTGATGGAGTTTATGGAACGTGAGAAATCATTCTGTATTTGTGCAGATCTGAGACTAATCACATTGTATCGGATATCTACCAAATACAAATAATATAGTGATGGGCATTCAGTTTTTTGGGGAGCCTGATATTTTTTTCTCTGTTCACCTAAAATATACGTTTAATTTGGCTCCCAAACATTATGGCCCCCACATATCCCGGTGTTATGGTGGTAGTACGCTTGTGGCTAGATGGAATACACTTCCATCTCGATGTGTCGAGGACAACGCAGGGCCGGAGCATTAATCCAATCCCCTCACACCCTGGCTGTTGTTGTCGATTAATGGGGCTAGTGGGCGTGTCTGTTTAAAATAAACTGTATTTCAGACCGCGCGCAGGGCTGGTTTGTAACCACTACTACTAAAGCCAGACTGCAGCGAAGAACGAGACGGACATGTCGGAGAGCCGGAGAAAAGATGCTGCGCAAAACGGTGCAGTCCATAGCACTAGTACAGAGCCACACGTGGCCAGACCAAATGTTGGCAACAGGGTGACTGTGGTGCTAGGGGCTCAATGGGGCGACGAGGGCAAAGGGAAAGTTGTGGACCTGCTCGCTCAGGACGCCGATATTGTTTGCAGATGCCAGGTAAATTACAGAGCCACTTTACAGTCTGAATGGGCTAAACGTATGCTAGATAATAAGCTTGCTGAAGGACATGTAATTGTAAATAATGTAGTTAACATTACCTAGCTAGTTATATAACTAAGCTAACAAGTTAGCGAGCCAAGGTTGTGACAGTCAGTGTGTTGCAAAAACAAACTAGCCCCAAAGGCTTAATTGTTGTGCCAGAGATTCTTATCACTCTCTGGTGTTGTGTTTAACTAACGTTAGCTACATCTGTTTTTGTTGTAATTCCAAAACGTATTAACTAGCAAACACTAGCTCGTGAACTTGTGTGTTTGTGCAACTTGCTTTGCTCGTTAGCCGCCTAGGCTAGTGTTGGCTGGTTAGTTAGCAAAATCTGTTTTTGTAATTGGGTGGTTCTCAGGAAACCTTCGGTTTCAAGGATTTCAAATAAGAAATCTAAAAAAATACTTGCATCAACAAATGCACTTTTTATGCATTAATAACAAGGTCTGAAGTGTTTGAGCATTAATTTTTACATTTACTGAAAATGTAACACATTTCTGAACATATTTTCCAAAAAATGTCCTTAAAAATCTACCGCAATGGTCTGAACGTCAAGACCAATAGGAAAGCTAATCCATTAATTTTATTGTATTTTATTAAGTCATGCACAGTTACTTGAAACTCTGAAATAATATGTATTTTTAAATATTTTTGTTGTTGATTTTGACTGATCTCATTACTACAACACCATCTGCAATCTACAACCTAATATTTTTGATATTCCATTGAAACCTGACATGTATTTCAAACTGGTGGCAAGCCTGTATTTAAAAGCAAACCTCTATTTTTACTTTCATAAAAGTATCACCCGTTGTGGTAATTTCAAAAACGTATGTAAAATTGTTGATTTCGTTAATGAGAATAAGTATTTACGACTGAGGTATGGTTAAAAACACAACATTTAATGTAGGAAATAAATTAGATAATATTGGCACAATCATGGATTCAAGTTCAATCAATTTAATTTTGCAGTGCTTCAAAAGTACATTAGCTAAAAGCAAAGAAGCTAAACAAAAACATTAACAGCACATGTCATTGTCACTACACACAGGCCTGTACAGTGTCCCTTGGGGATGATGTTTCCATGACCCCAAGCTGGTGCAGCTTCTTTAAAGTAAAGCCAAACTTTTCATGTGTTTGCAAGCACATGTTTCTCTGTCTGACTCTTCGTTGGCCAATCCAAAATGGCTCAAGTTTAAAGAATTGAGCCTTGGAAAGGTTGTTCCTTGGTTTCTCAGACACATCTTCTGAAGATTTGCCATAGTGTCTGTTAGGGCTCTCTTGTGGAATATCTGTCCCCTTTTCCGACTATCTCTGGATTTCCCATTTATTACAGTGGATACTTCATCTTGATGAAGGAAGTGGCTAACACGTTTGTGCATTAGTCTTCTCTGGCTGTTATTGAGTAATTTTCACTGACTTTGCAGTTTTCTTTTGGACCTCTGCCTTCCATGTTGACAATTACCTGCTTCCTCTTGGCCATCTCAAGTCTTTTCAGTCTTTAGGTTGAACATCTCTTTGGTCCTCTCCAGCAGATTCTCTTCTGTGTAGTGCAACTGACCTCAATTTTGATAGTTTTATTTCTTCTCTTCCTCTTTTTGGGTTATTCCTTTGGGGTAGATGTCTTCATTGGTCCTGGTATCTGTAGAGATGTCTCTTATTTTAGGAGTTGATGGCAGGGCCATTCACTTGCTGAGGTGAGAATGGCTGTTCTCTTGGAGGCTGTGTGTTCTTGACGATTTTGAACAACTTCTTAATTTTGCTTCTTGAACATGTTGAAGTCTATCATCTTCCTCACTTGATGGTGTTATGGCCAAAACAGCTTTTAGTTGTTTCTTTCCTCTGTAATACCTTTGAATTTCCCGCCACTGTTTTTTCTTCATGTTGCTTTGTCAGGTCTTGAGTTTTCTTGATTTTATGGAAAGGAAGCATGACATGAAATGAGCATGTATCAAAACATGGGGAAAATCTTACTGTTATGGAAATGTCATCCTATACTAGACTGAATGACTTACTGTGTGTCTCTGTGTACACATCCTATAGTAGGGACTGAATGATTTACAGACTGTGGAATCCTATAGTATAAACTAAATGGCTTACTGATTGTGTGGTGGATGTGTGCACGCATGTGTAGACTTCCTAACACTGTAGTGTATTGACTCCCTATAGACACTGAGGGCATAGGCTTCCTATAGACTATATATGCTAATTATGCTTGCTATAACCTCCAACCCCTAACCTCTCTCCTTCCATCTGTACTCTTCCAGCAGTTCTGGGTTGGTGTGAACTATATCTAAATTGTTAGCCTAGTCTTCTGTAAAGCTTCTTTGTTTTTTTGTCACTTGCTGAATGACTGTCAGCAATTAAACAGGACATAAAGCAAAATATCAACAGTTAGTAAATATTTAAATTAATAGTAATATTTTAAGTCTGATTACATTTTCATTACCGAAACAGATGTTTTCTCTACCGCAACTGGCCTTAAATTGCAGCGGTAAGTGAGAATGGTGCCGGAGGAGATGGCCGCCGTTTTAGTCTCCTAAGATGGCCGCCGTTTTACAGTCTCCTAACCAACTGTGCTATGTGGGGTTTTTTTTTTGTGATATTTGTAACTTATTTTGTACATAATGTTTCTGCAACCGTACCTTTTGGAAGAAAAGAGCTTCTGGATATCAGGACAGCGATCACTCACCTTGGATTAGACAAAGATTTCTTCTTCAACAACAACAACAAGCAGGACTCACACGATATTCTCTGAACACCCCACAGGGCAGACATCCCAATTATTCGCAAAAGGAAGCGACGAAGAGCCGGATGCCTCGTCCAGACCCGCAGAAGGCAACTAGGAAAGCTGCCGTTACCATCAATATTACTCGCCAACGTGCAATCATTGGACAATAAACTAGATGAGGTAAGGTCACGAATATCCTACGAACGGGACATCAAAAACTGTAATATCCTATGCTTTACGGATTCGTGGCTGAATGACGCCATGGATATTCAGCTAGCGGGATACAGGCTGCACCGGCAGGAGAGAACAGCACACTCCGTTAAGACAAGGGGGGACGGTCTGTGCATATTTGTAAACAGCTGGTGCACGAAATCTGAGAATCTCTAGATTTTGCTTGCTTGAAGTAGAGTATATTGTGATAACTTGCAGGCCACACTCCTTGCCTAGAGTTCTCAGCAATACTGGCGCTTTATTTACCACCACAGGCGGATGCTGGTATAAAGACCACACTCAGTCAGCTGTATAAGGAAATAAGCAAACAGGAAACCACTCACCCAGAGGCGGCGCTCCTAGTGGCCAGAGACTTTAGTGCAGGTAAACTTAAATCAGTTCTACCAAATCTCTATCAACATGTTAAATGTGCAACCAGAGGGAAAAAAATCTAGATCACCTGTACTCCACACAGAGACGTGTACAAAGCTCTCCCTCGCCCTCCATTTGGTAAATCCAACCACAACTCTATCCTCCTGATTCCTGCTTACAAGCAAAAATTAAAGCAGGACGCACCAGTGACTCGGGCTATGAAAAAAGGTCAGATGAAGCAGATGCTAAACTACAGGACTGCTTTGCTATCACAGACTGGGACATGTTCCGGGATTCTAACGATGATATTGAGGAATACACCACCAGTCA
The DNA here is from genome assembly GCF_036934945.1 of Oncorhynchus masou masou. Classification (NCBI taxonomy): domain Eukaryota; kingdom Metazoa; phylum Chordata; class Actinopteri; order Salmoniformes; family Salmonidae; genus Oncorhynchus; species Oncorhynchus masou. Next base: position 20,587,127 of record NC_088235.1, on the reverse strand, counting down.
CTGGCTTTATCAATAAGTACATTGAGGACAGCATCCCCACAGTGACTGTAAGCTAAAGTGTAGAGTTAATTTTAGTTGAAGTGTACCAATGATGAAAGTTACAGGCCTCATCTTTTTAAGTGGGAGAACTTGCACAATTGGTGGCCGACTAAATACTTTTGCCCCACTGTATGCATAGTCACTTTAACCATCTCTACATGTACATACTAACTCAATAAGCCTGTCTAACAGGTGTCTGTACATAGTCTTGCTATTTTTTTCAAATGTCTTTTTACTGTTTTATTTCTTTACTTACCTACACACACACCTTTTTTTTCGCACCATTGGTTAGATCCTTTAAGTTAGCATTTCGCTTTAAGTTCTACACCTGTGGTATTTGGTGCACGTGACAAACTTTGATTTGAATGGTGTTGTGAAGGATGAGGAACCATAGCTTTTTTTGTAGCTTTTTTTTGCTACCAATAGAGAAGACATGACGACTAAGCAAATTTTTACTCAATGTACATAGACATTAATGAAGTATTTTTTTCATTAATTTTAAATCTAACCTTTTTCTAAACGTGGAAAATTACCTGTATCGGTAATGATGATCAATACTGTCGTGTACGCAGTCTGACGAGTATGTTTAACTTTGAACTTCTTATGGTATAGGGGACGCTTGCGTCAGGGAAAATGCAGCGCGGCAAATTCAAATAATGATATAAAATCAAACATTCATTTAATCACACATGTAAGATACTCAATTAAAGCTACACTCGTTGTGAATCCAGCCAACATGTCAGATTTTAAAATGCTTTTTGGCGAAAACATTAAGAAGCTATTATCTGATGATGGCACAATGTCAATAAAGAGCGTAGCATATTTCAAACCTGCAGGTGCTACACAAAGCGCTGAAATAAAATATAAAACATGCATTACCTTTGACGAGCTTCTTTTGTTGGCACTCCAATATGTCCCATAAACATCACAATTGGTCAGTTTTTTTCTATTAATTCCGTCCATATATACCCAAAATGTCAATTTATAAAGCGTGTTTGATCCAGAAAAAAACAGCTTACAAACGCACAACGTCACTACAAAACATTTCAAAAGTTGCCTATAAACTTTGCCAAAATATTTCAAACTACTTTTGTAATACAACTTTAGGTATTTTTAAACCTTAATAATCGATCAAATTGTAGACGGGGCAATCTGTATTCAATACAGCAAGTAAACAAACCATACACTATTGAGAGTTGCGCAAGATGTAAAAAGGTGCAAGGTTGTTCCAGGATGTGCTTCTTCTTTGTTGCACAAATGAATAACCTCAACCAAATTCCAACGACTGACATCCTGTTGAAGTGGTAGGAACTGAAAAAATGGTTCCTATCAAATATCCCTTGGCAAAGACAACTGAGGGAGCAGTCAGATGCAAAAAAAAATAAAAATCTGAACAGTTAGTCCTCGGGTTTTGCCTGCTACATAAGTTCTGTTATACACAGACATGATTCAAACAGTTTTAGAAACTTCAGTGTTTTCTATCCACATCTACTAATAATATGCATATCTTATATTCCTGGCATGAGTAGCAGGAAGTTGAAATTGGGCATGCTATTTATCCAAAAGTGAAAATGCTGCCCCCTATACCTTAAAAGGTTAACTGGAGAAATATAGAGATCTGCTTACCTGGTAAAATATAGAGATCTGCTTACCTGGTAGCCATCTTGAAGGTACTGGCAGTTGTGTGTGTTCATTCAAAATCAGACTATTTAAAATTATCGGTGTGTAAAGTCCTTCAAAAATGTCCAGACACTTAATTTTTTTCAATATTTGTTTTCATTATTATACATGACTATTCAGTTAATTTGTTTTCAAATGACATCTAGTAGAATTATTTTTACCAAAAATAATAAATGCCTATGTTAAAATTACTCTTTGTGCAAGGTAGAGGACACTTATCTTTATTATATTTTGTTATAGTACTAAATTACATGTTTTAGATTTAAAATCATTACTGCCATGGTATTTTAATTGTTTCATGAATGACCCAATTGGTAAACTAACGTTAGTTAAATTGGTGGGGTTAGCTACTCGAGCAACCCAATAGACATTCAGAATTGACAATTTAACTGAATTTAACTGAAGCTGAAAACAAATTGGCTCCCTATGTTAAAAATATGACAATGAGTTTTTGTGCAGTTGCAGTCAACTAGCGCAAAAATACTTCGTTGTCAAAACGATATATCATAAAGAAATCGATATGTAACTAACGACCCCCCCAGCTAGCTACACTGAACACAAATATAAATGTATCATGTGAAGTGCTGGTCCCATGTTTCATGAGTTGAAATAAGAGGTCCCCATAATGTCCCATATGTACAAAAGCTTATTTTTCTCATTCTGTGCACACATTTGTTTACATTCCTGTTAGTGAGCATTACTCTTTTGCCAAGATAATCCATCCACCTGATGGCTGTGGCATATCAAGAAGCAGCATGATCATTACACACGTGTACCCTGTGCTGTGGACAATAAGAGCCCTCTAAAATGTGCTGTTTTGTCACACAACACAATGCCACTGATGTGGGGGTGTATTTCTGTATGTAATGAAGCCCATTTGTGGGGCCTAATTTTATTTAAATTTACTGATTTCCTTAGTTCTTATAACGTAAACAAATATTTACAATTGTTGCATGTTTATATTTTGTTCAGTATATTACACAACCCTAATACCAGAGCCTGGTCTTACCATGTCTTGTTGGTATAATCTGGCATTGCAAGGTGATTCAAACTCCTAGTACTGTTGAAGGTACTGTATATGCGAGCAAGTGCTTTTTGTGTACCTTCTCACTTGCCGTCGAAGTATCAAAAGCATGATGGAATGTCTGAAGACAGCAGTTAATGCATCTGACCAAAGTTTAATCATGTCTATGCAAGTTAAATTTGGCTGTCAATAAAGATACTATATATTGGCAAGCCACCTAGCTAAGCCTATGGGTTGAGTGATTACCACAACCATGGCGTCTACCTTGTGTAGACTGAATTCAGTCTGTTTTCACAGTTTTACTTTGACAAAGTCACATGCTCTGAATTAAACAAGAAATTCTTACTTATGAGCCCTTTCCCAACAATGCAGAGTCAAAGAAAAGAAATGGTAACACAATAAAATCACAATGAGGCTATATAAAAGGAGTACCGGTACGGAGTCAATGTGCAGAGGTACGAGGTAGCTTCAAGAGAATCTGTGCAAAAAACAAAGGGCGTCAATGCTAATAGTCCGGGTAGCCACTTGATGAATGGTTCAAGCAGTTGCCATACCCACCAGGGATGCAGCTGTATAACTTCTAAGGCCCCATGCCAAATCTTTTCAGCTTCCTGAGGGGGAAGAGGCGTTGTCTTGCCCTCTTCACGATGTTGGTGTTTGGATAATGATAGGTCCTTAGTAATGTGGACAAGAAGGAACTTGAAGCTCTCTATTACAACCCCATCGACGTGAATGGTAAACACCTAATGTAGCTGTTATTAGGGCTGCACGACATGGTACCCTTTCCTCCACTGCCATTATGAGCTATTAAACAACCTAAGTTAATTATTTATTCAGGCAGCCCTAGGAAGCTTATGATAGGTATTTGAGCTTTTTTGACTGTTCCGGTACTGCCATTTGTTTCTGCCAAGTACGAAATGTAAAACATAAATCTGTAAAAAAAAATATATATTACTAGTACAAGGGCCGCACCGGTACATATTTTAAACATGTTTATCTATATGCCAACTTTAAGCATCAATGCCTAATTTATGATAACCGTTACAGATAACATAAATAATGAGGCAATTTAGCATACATCACAGATGTGCCATTGTAAGATTAATTTATTGAAACGGTAATATCAACTGGTTAAATTATATCATGGAGCAGGATCTTCAAAAGGGTAGTAACCTCAGCCATGTGGCACTTGCTTGTAGAAGGCTGTGCATTGCATAGCCTTGATTTGTTAAATAAGTCTTGTTTATCTAACTGCACTGTCCAATTTACAGTAGCTATTACAGTGAAAAAATACCATCCTGTTTGAAGAGTGCACAACAAACTTACCATGGCAACTGGTTTGATAAATTCACCTCTGAAGGTGAATTTACTTACTCTTGCTCTGATTTGTCATTCTCAGGGTCCCAGAGATAAAATGTAGCATAGTTTTGGTTGATGAAATACATTTTTATATTCAAATGTAGGAACTGGGTTCTACTTTGTGAACACCCATTACTGTATCTTTTACCAGATCTAATGTTATGTTCCCCTACATTAATTTCACATTTCCACAAACTTCCAGTGTTTAAAAAAAAAAGATTGCCTTTCCATTTGTATCAAGAATATGCATATCCTTGCTTGAAGTTGCTTGAAGGCAGTTGGATTTGGGTATGTCATTTTAGGTGCAAATTGAAAGGGTCCAATCCTTGGAAGTTTTTAAGAACGCCTTCCTAATATTGAGTTGTGACCTTTGGCCCTCCGAATGGCCTCAATTCGTCGGGGCGTGGACTCTACAAGGTGTCGACAGCGTTCCTTACTTGATACACACAGGAAACTGAGTGTGAACTGTGTTGACACAAACCAGTGCGCCTGGCACCTACTACCGTACCCCTTTCAAAGGCACTTAAATGTGTTCTCTTGCCCATTCACCCTCTGAATTGCACACATACACAATCCATGTCTCAAAGGTTAATGAAGGATTTCTAATCCGTCTCCTGTGCTGCATCTACAAGTGATATCGATAGAGGATCATAGACTTACCAGGTGAAAGCTGTCATTGAAAGAGCATGTTTTATGCACGGTGCATGCAGGGAGTACCAAATCAATGTGCAGGGTTGCGGTATTTAAGGTAGAAGGCATGGTAAAGTGGCATCAGGATAGATCATAAGGTAATTGCGGTAGATGCAGTGCATTCAGAAAGTATTCAGACCCATTGCCGTTTTCCACATTTTGTTAGGTTACTGCGATTTCTAAGATTGATTAGAGGAAAACAACTTAATCTACACACAATACCCCATAATGACAAAGCAAAAACAGGTTTTTAGACATTTTTGCAAATTTACTTAAAAAAATAAACATGACATTTACATAATTCAGGCTCTTTACTCAGTACTTTGCTGAAGTGCCTTTTGTAGCAATTACGTACTCGAGTCTTCTTGGGTATGACGCTTCAAGCTTGGCACACCTGTATTTGGGAGTTTCTCCCATACTTCTCTGCAGGTCCTCCCAAGCTTTGTCAGGTTGGATGGGGAGCTGCACAGCTATTTTCAGGTCTCGCCAGAGATGTTCAAGTCCGGTCTCTGGCTGGGCCACTCAAGGATAGTCAGACTTGTCCCGAACGCACTCCTGCATTGTCTTTGCTGTGTGCTTAAGGTCATTGTCCTGTTAGACTGGGGTGGAGGTTCACCTTCTGACGTCCAGAGTGCTCTGGAGCAGGTTTTCATCAAGGACCTCTCAGTACTTTGCTCTGTTCATCTTTGCCTTGATCCTGACTAGTCTCCCAGTCCTGCTGCTGAAAAACAGCCCCACTGCATGATTCTGCCACCACATTGCTTCACTGTAGGGATGGTGCCAGGTTTCCTTCAGATGTGACATTTGGCATTCAGGCCAAAGAGTTCAATCTTGGTTTCATCAGACCAGAGAATCTTCTTTCTCAATGTCAGTCTTTAGGTGCCTTTTTGGCAAACTCCCGAGCGTGATGCCATGAAGCTTCTGTCTGACCACTCTACCGTAAAGGCCTGATTGGTGGTCCTGCAGCGCCTGTGTCCTTTTGGAAGATTCTCCCATCTCCACAGAGGAGCTCTGTCAGATTGACCATCTGGTTCTTGGTCACCTTCCTGACCAATGCCCTTCTCCCCCGATTGCCCAGTTTGACTGGGCGTCCAGCTCTAGGAAGAGTCTTGGTGGTTTCAAACTTCTTCCATTTAAGAATGATGGATGCCACTGTTCTTCAGGACCTTCAATGCTGCAGAAATGTTTTGGTACCCTTCCCCAATCAGTTTAATTTACCACAGGGGTACTCCAAGTTGTAGAAGCATCTCAAGGATTAATGGAAACAGGAAGTGCCTGAGCTCAATTTGAAGTCTCATAGCAAAGGGTCTGATTACTTATGTAAATTAGGTATTTATTTTATTTGTAATACATTTGCAAAATAAATCTACACCCGTTTTTCGCTTGAACTTTTTTTTTGTATTTTACTTTTCCTTGATCTTATCGCTGCAACTTTCCAACTGGCTCGAGAGGCAAGTCATGCTTCCTCAAACATGACCCACCAAACCTTGCTTCTCCCCCCGTATGCCAATGAAACCCTCCCCAACCCGGACGATGCTGGTCCAATTGTGCACCGCCCTATGGGAGTCACGGACTGTTGTGACACATCCTGGGATTGAACCCGGGTCTCTAGTGACGCCTTAAGCAATGCAGTGCCTTGGACTGCTGCGCAAATCGGGAGGTCCGATTTAAGCCATTTTAGGGTAAGGTTGTAACGTAACTGAAATTTTAAAGGGGTCGGAATACGTTCCGAATGCACTGTATGGTCTATTTAGAGGCCAATTGGCTCTAGAATCAATGTAACATGGAAGTATGGCTGTGTGGGAACCCTATAAAGGTGTGTAATAATTTAACCTTTTTTTTTTTTGACAATTCATTCTCGCTGATATGAAAGATACTTTTCTTATGTTTCTGAAACCCTACCGTAAGCGATGCATGTTAACGTTTTGAGCATCGGGGCTCTTAGCATCTTCTGGCCAGGGGAGTTTTATTATCGTCAATGGGCGCTAGGTTGTCAGTGTCTGAATGGGCTCTTCTGATATGTGTCTGAGTTCCAGGGTCGGAGACTAGAGGCCAAACCACATTGTCTGTACTATTATCAAATGGTACAAATATGGGTGAAAGGTTGACGTGCTTCTGCTGTATGTCCAATATTGAGTCGTGAAAAGCAAGGCTATAGCCTTTCACATTGCTTATGGTGGTGTGGTGATTTGTTTCATAATGTTGGATGTCTTGTCTCTCGGACTCTCCCTCTGTCCCTCTCTGCAGGGTGGTAACAATGCAGGACACACGGTGGTGGTGGACTCTGTCGAGTATGACTTCCACCTTCTACCCAGCGGCATTATCAACCCTAAGGTTACTGCTTTCATTGGTGAGTAGAACTCCGCCTCTGGTCCCCTATTTACTGGACTGAGGACTGAACAGGGAAAATGGCTGATTTCACAAGAATTGAGCTATGAAGAAATGCTAATGGTTTACTATGGTCAGTTCTCTAGTCTTTGGTTCATGCAGCTTTCTGTTTATTGAATCTCCTGTGCAGTTTGCATCCACACTTTCATATGCTAGTAGCTAAAATGAATGACTTCTCCCCAATATAGCCAATCTGTATTATATTCTAATGCCACTGTCTGATGCCACACAATGTGATTGACTTGACTGGGAGCCACCTCACAGGCTTACAGAGTGCTACAGATCACATTTTATCTGCAGTAACATTTTGTTAATGGGCTGACTATGTAGTCCAGTGGTCACCAACCGGTCGATCACGATCGGCGTGTCGATAGTCTCAGGCTGTTGGTGTTAGGTGCAGCCAATTCAGCTGCCCTGCGCGCCGGGTAGGCAAACTGTTGCCATGTCATGTCTGAAAGTACAAACTCTGCCTTCCCGGTGGGCCTGGAGAGGAAATCATGTGCACTATGCTTCCGCTGGCCAATCAGATTGCTCAGATGTCTGTGTCTGCAGTAACGTAGCAGGCAATAAAGAAATCCATGACAAAATTGATACTGATATTTCAAAAGGTTTAAAGCCATGAGTAGAGACTGTCAACAAATACAGCAAAGAGCTGCTGTTTTTATGACTGAGTTCATGTTTAAGTTCTTTCTCAGCTCTGTCAACACTTTGTATTCAACACTTTTATAAGCCATAAAATGTTTGTTCTTCCTATTTCCACTCAGCGCTACAACAAGCAGTGCAGCAGTAATGAATGAGTAGGAAATTGTATTGATAGGCTTGCGTTATTAGTGGCGTGGGTCTTTATTTATATTGAGGAATATTTCACTTTCTCTTGTTAGGTTCTAATTTTGTCTAGCTAACTCACGAACGCTAGAGAAGCTTAACCAAGTTTAATCCTTCCCAAAGGGTCGATACAACTGTAACACAGACATGGCTTCCCCCGTGGTCGTATTCATACCATCATTCTTGCTAAGCAGGGAACTAAGTGATATGAGCCTTCAATGGTTTCTCCCCTTCAGTACTGTCACATGCAATTGTTTCCCCTGCACTCAGCCCCTCCCAAACTTCATTAGTTACAAAAGAGACATGAGGGGTGCCATAATGTTCCTATACTTTTCAGTATAACAATGTTCCAAGTTTAACCCTGAATCCAAAACTCTGTTCATGGGCATAACAACATGAATTTGTGCACGAGGCAGAAATAATGTGGTACGACTCGAGTTTCGCCATCAGCTGGAAGACTGTGTCCCTTTTTGGTCAGTGGAGGGAAGGGAGAGCGGAGGGATGTTGAGAGACAGACCCTCAGTCTGCTGCTCTCTCCCTCCGCTGAGACTGACAGATGCAAGCACCATCAGCCCAGTAAAATAAACAGCAGATATTTTAAATGTATGCTCACTCAGCTGTGCCTCACAAGTAATACAACAATGGATCTATTACCAGTGTGATCATATAGGTGACCTCAAATTTTGAAATATATATTTTTTTAATGTTCCGAACAACAATGCATTGGCAGGTAAATTCATGCAAAGCCAGTATGTGGTGATCATGTTTTGGGTCTATAGCGTACTGCACAAACCTCATTGCTGCAGTATTGTTTTTAATTGGGTAATGATGCGTAATTGGGTAATAATTGGGTTATAATGTTAATAAAAAAAATCAGAGCAGTAGGTTTCGGCATGCATATTGACTTAAAGGTTGGTGACCACTGGTCTAGTCTATTTTGGTGACGCGTAACAAAGACGTCCTCTGGCTCTTAACCATGACTTGTCAGCAGTTGAACATATAGAATGTTAACTTGCACACTGTCTATTGCTCTCTCGTTGAACTCTACAGGCAGGCTTTCAGAGGGCAAAAAAGAATCCAGAGCACTGTTTGCCATGAGGAAAAAGTAATCTTGAATAAGACTTTCTATGAGCAGAAAAGGTTGTTATGGCACACTCATTTATTTAATGTGTGGCCTTAATGATTGCTCAGTGGAAGAGCAGACCTGTTTTTTTTGTGTATTTAGCTCTTCATGGGAAAGTACTTTTGTTCACTTCCCTGTTTGGTTACTGATGCATCACTTTCTCCACATCTTCCATGTTGCCTGTGTCTGTTCCGCAGGTAATGGGGTAGTGATCCACCTGCCTGGCCTCTTTGAGGAGGCTGAGAAGAATATGCGCAAAGGCAAAAGTGAGTATGAAGGAGCTATCCTGTTTTAATATTCCCTTTTACTCTGATGCCTGGAAGATTGCCGTATTGCTTAAAGGGGCTACTGTCAGATGTCTTGTGTGTTTTCAGGTCTGGTGGGCTGGGACAAGAGGCTGATCATTTCAGACCGAGCACACATTGGTAAGCACTGCCTCAGGCTTTTCTTTAAGGGCCTTAACATTACAAATTCAGCTGCATTATAAGCTCTATTTATTTAAAAAAATAAAACATGTTTTTGTTAACTAGGCTAGTCAGTTAAGAACAAATTCTTATTTACAATGACTGCCTACCCCAGCCAAACACGGACAATACCGGGCCAATTGTGTGCTGCCCTATGGGACTCTGCCATGATGCAGCCTGGATTTGAACCAGGTACTGCAGTGATTCCTCTTGCACTGAGATGCAAGAGGGCCGCATTCGGTCTTCAACGACATTTGGAGGACTGGACTGAATGTGTTATTTCATTGCTGTCCATCCATTCCATGCCATCATTTTGGGAATGTTCTATGCTCCCTGACTGTCTAGCTTTCATTTCAGTGATTTATTAGCTAGATATAGTCAATAAACTGTATGAATGTGGGTCCATTTCTCCGCAGTTTATTTGGTTTTAGTCATTTTAAAGTATCTTGAGTTTGTTCCACTTGCTGGCCTGGATTGGATCCCCTCACAATGTTTGACACCCCTGCTCTATACTCTACTATATAGAACGTTACAGGACTACAGTTCATGGAAATAATGAGTCGGCTTTATCTCTTTTCCGTCAATGTTTTTATTTTCATCATAAATGCATTCCAATTGTCACATTTTGAAAAGCAGAGCTTATCATATTTTATCCCATAGGGGATGCCACACAATTGGCCCAGCGCCGTCCGGGTTTGGCCGGGGTAGGCCGTCATTGTAAATAAGTATTTGTTCTTATCTGGCTTGCCTAGTTACTTAAAAACATTTTTTTAAATCTAAAGTTGGGCTCTTAGTTAGTGAATACCACTGCCAGGGTCTGTGCAAAGCTGCTGCCCAGAAGAGATCCAAAAATGCTGTGTGACTTGGAGGCTTTCATGGAGAACATGTTTCTGTTATTTGGGGGAGGGGGGTGAAGGTGGCCAATTGATTAGCTTAGCTGTTTAAGGAACCTTTTGTATTTTGTACATAGAGTACATTTACATCTGAGTCATTTAGCAGATTCTTTTTTATTTTATTTCACCTTTATTTAACCAGGTAGGCTAGTTGAGAACAAGTTCTCATTTACAACTGCGACCTGGCCAAGATAAAGCATAGCAGTGTGAACAGACAACACAGAGTTACACATGGCGTAAACAATTAACAAGTCAATAACACAGTAGAAAAAAAGGGGAGTCTATATACAATGTGTGCAAAAGGCATGAGGAGGTAGGCGAATAATTACAATATTGCAGATTAACACTGGATTGATAAATGATCATGTACAGGTAGAGATATTGGTGTGCAAAAGAGCAGAAAAGTAAATAAATAAAAACTGTGGGGATGAGGTAGGTGAAAATGGGTGGGCTATTTACCAATAGATTATGTACAGCTGCAGCGATCGGTTAGTTGCTCAGATAGCTGATGTTTGAAGTTGGTGAGGGAGATAAAGGTCTCCAACTTCAGCCATTTTTGCAATTCGTTCCAGTCACAGGCAGCAGAGTACTGGAACGAAAGGTGGCCGAATGAGGTGTTGGCTTTAGGGATGATTAGTGAGATACACCTGCTGGAGCGCGTGCTACGGATGGGTGTTGCCATCGTGACCAGTGAACTGAGATAAGGCGGAGCTTTACCTAGCATGGCCTTGTAGACGACCTGGAGCCAGTGGGTCTTGCGACGAATATGTAGCGAGGGCCAGCCGACTAGAGCATACAAGTCGCAGTGGTGGGTAGTATAAGGTGCTTTAGTGACAAAACGGATGGCACTGTGATAAACTGCATCCAGTTTGCTGAGAAGAGTGTTGGAAGCAATTTTGTAGATGACATCGCCGAAGTCGAGGATTGGTAGGATAGTCAGTTTTACTAGGGTAAGCTTGGCAGCGTGAGTGAAGGAGGCTTTGTTACGGAATAGAAAGCCGACTCTTGATTTGATTTTCGATTGGAGATGTTTGATATGGGTCTGGAAGGAGAGTTTGCAGTCTAGCCAGACACCTAGGTACTTATAGGTGTCCACATATTCAAGGTCGGAACCATCCAGTGTGGTGATGCTAGTCGGGCATGCGGGTGCAGGCAGCGATCGGTTGAAAAGCATGCATTTGGGTTTTACTAGCGTTTAAGAGCAGTTGGAGGCCACGGAAGGAGTGTTGTATGGCATTGAAGCTCGTTTGGAGGTTAGATAGCACAGTGTCCAATGACGGGCCGAAAGTATATAGAATGGTGTCGTCTGCGTAGAGGTGGATCAGGGAATCGCCCGCAGCAAGAGCAACATCATTGATATATACAGAGAAAAGAGTCGGCCCGAGAATTGAACCCTGTGGCACCCCCATAGAGACTGCCAGAGGACCGGACAGCATGCCCTTTGATTTGACACACTGAACTCTGTCTGCAAAGTAATTGGTGAACCAGGCAAGGCAGTCATCCGAGGCTACTGAGTCTGCCGATAAGAATATGGTGGTTGACAGAGTCGAAAGCCTTGGCAAGGTCGATGAAGACGGCTGCACAGTACTGTCTTTTATCGTTGGCGGTTATGATGTCGTTTAGTACCTTGAGTGTGGCTGAGGTGCACCCGTGACCGGCTCGGAAACCAGATTGCATAGCGGAGAAGGTACGGTGGGATTCGAGATGGTCAGTGACCTGTTTGTTGACTTGGCTTTCGAAGACCTTAGATAGGCGAGGCAGAATGGATATAGGTCTGTAACAGTTTGGGTCCAGGGTGTCACCCCCTTTGAAGAGGGGGATGACTGCGGCAGCTTTCCAATCCTTGAGGATCTCAGACGATATGAGAGGTTGAACAGGCTGGTAATAGGGGTTGCGACAATGGCGGCGGATAGTTTCAGAAATAGAGGGTCCAGATTGTCAAGCCCAGCTGATTTATACGGGTCCAGGTTTTGCAGCTCTTTCAGAACATCTGCTATCTGGATTTGGGTAAAGGAGAACCTGGAGAGGCTTGGGCGAGGAGCTGCGGGGGGGCCGGAGCTGTTGGTCGAGGTTGGAGTAGCCAGGCGGAAGGCATGGCCAGCCGTTGAGAAATGCTTGTTGAAGTTTTCAATAATCATGGATTTGTCGGTGGTGACCGTGTTCCCTAGCCTCAGTGCAGTGGGCAGCTGGGAGGAGGTGCTCTTGTTCTCCATGGACTTCAGTGTCCCAGAACTTTTTGGAGTTGGAGCTACAGGATGCAAACTTCTGCCTGAAGAAGCTGGCCTTAGCTTTCCTGACTGACTGCGTGTAATGGTTCCTGACTTCCCTGAACAGTTGCATATCGCGGGGACTGTTCGATGCTATTGCAGTCCGCCACAGGATGTTTTTGTGCTGGTCGAGGGTAGTCAGGTCTGGAGTGAACCACGGGCTGTATCTGTTCTTAGTTCTGCATTTTTTGAACGGAGCATGCTTATCTAAGATGGTGAGGAAGTTACTTTTAAAGAATGACCAGGCATCCTCAACTGACGGGATGAGGTCAATGTCCTTCCAGGGTACCCGGGCCAGGTCGATTAGAAAGGCCTGCTCACAGAAGTGTTTTAGGGAGCGTTTGACAGTGATTAGGGGTGGTCGTTTGACTGCGGCACCGTAGCGGATACAGGCAATGAGGCAGTGGTCGCTGAGATCCTGATTGAAGACAACGGAGGTGTATTTGGAGGGCCAGTTGGTCAGGATGACGTCTGAGGGTGCCCTTGCTTACAGAGTTAGGGTTGTACCTGGTGGGTTCCTTGATGATTTGTGTGAGATGGAGGGCATCTAGCTTAGATTGTAGGACTGCCGGGGTGTTAACTTCTTGAAACTCCCCATCCCGGATCCGGGATCGTGACTAAAGCCTCAGGCTCATTAGCATAACGCGACGTTAACGATTTCTGAAAATCGCAAATAAAATGAAAATAATGCGCCTGCTCTCAAGCTTAGCCTTTTCTTAACAACACTGTCATCTCATACTTTCAAAATATGCTTTTGAACCATAGCAATTGACTAATTTGTGTAAGAGTATGCTAAGCTAGCTTAGCATTTTGAGTAGCATTTAGCACGCAACATTTTCACAAAAACCAGATAACCAAATAAATAAAATCATTTACCTTTGAAGAGCTTCGGTTGTTTTCAATGAGGAGACTCTCAGTTACATACCAAATGCGCAGTTTTTCCTGAAAGCGTCTGTGTGTAGGCGAAATCGTTCCGTTTTGTACATCACATTTGGCTACCGAAACGAACTGAAAATTCAGTCACCTACAACGTCAAACTTTTTCCGAATTAACTCCATAATATCGACCGAAACATGGCAAACGTTGTTTGGACTCAATCCTCAAGGTGTTTTTTCACATATCTCTTCATTGATATATCGTTCGTGGAAGCCTGCATTCTTCTCTGAATTCTGTGGAAAAATACTTGCAGCTGACTTTTGCACACCAATTTCGGCGCAGGACACCGGGCGGACACCTGGTAAATGTGGTCTCTTATGGTCAATCTTCCAATGATATGCCTACAAATACGTCACAATGCTGCAGACACCTTGGGGAAACGACAGAAAGGGCAGACTTACTCCTCTCGCATTCACAGCCATATAAGGAGACAATGGAAAACAGAGCCTCAAAAATCCTGCTCATTTCCTGGATGCCGTCTCATCTTGGTTTTGCCTGAAGCTCACGTTCTAGGGCACGCACAGAAAATATCTTTGCAGTTCTGGAAACGTCAGTGTTTTCTTTCCAAAGCTACCAATTATATGCATAGTCGAGCATATTTTTGTGACAAAATATCTTGTCTAAAACGGGAACGTTTTTCATCCAAAAATGAAATTGCGCCCCTAGAGTTTCAACAGGTTAAGCATATCACTCTCTTATCCAGAGTGACTTAGTGCATTCTTAAGATGGCTAGGTGGGACAACCACGTATCAGTCACGCTAAGTTGATTTTTTTTCCCCAAAGTAGCTATAAGGAGGGGTTGATTTGACCAAAGATGCACTCCGAAGACCTGTTTTAAATCAGATGTTACATAAATCTTGTTCACTCTGACTTAAGCTTTTTTGTTGTGAAAAGCAGAATGTCTTAGACTCTTAGACTTTTATTAGGCTACATTATTCAGTCTCCCCCCCCCCCCCCCCCCTAGCCCAACCTTGGTCCATTTTATTCATAAAGAGGTGTGGAGGGAAAAGGGAAATTAGTTTTTAAACACAGAAATGACTGAATTGTTTGTTGCATTATCTGTCCTTTGAGCCTGTTTGGTTTACCCTTTAAGTGGTAAACTCTACTCCACTAGACTTGTTGTTCAGAGAGCCTTTAGATGTTTTGTCCGTGTGTCAGAAGTGCTAAACTGTCCAGTCAGCGCAGCGAGAAATTCCCCAAAAAGGACCCTACTTATAAACCGCTTTTGCTCAGTAGTGCTTTAGCTTTAGGGACTATAGGGCCCAACAAAATTCTGAAATGCATAGTAGGGAATCCACTAAATTTATTGAACATGTATTAGTTTGCTCAAGTTTATCATAAGACATGAACAAAATAAATGAGTGATTTGTATTTCCTGCAACTTTCTGAAGAGACAATGAGAATTCCCTGTCTATGTGCAGTGGGCTTGTTTACCACGTTGTGTAGCCGTTAGCGACGATGTTAATAAAGTCTTCTGGTAGCTGGAAAGGCTTTCCTAAAAACCTTCTCAATGAAATATTAACTACAAAGTAGCCTATGCTTACCTGGCAGAATGATATCATTTTTATCCATCCAGTAAATATTTGTTGTGCAAACTACCATCACGTGCGCTACAAAACACCCCTAAAAACAGCCTCTTGCTGGTGCACAGTGGAATTAAAGGGTAACTAAGCAAAAAAAAAAATAATGTTTTCCCTCAGACCTCAAAAGTAGTCTCCTGATGTGGATTAAGCATTGCTGTGTACTTAGAACAACTCATTTGGATTTCTATCAAAAAAGTGAGTTTTGAGGGCGAAAAACCTGAAACTAAATGGAGAAAATGTAGATTTTATACGATACTGTAGTCCCAAAAGCGGCCTTGTGAAGGCTCTACTAAGCAAAAAAAGGAATTGGGCAAAGTAAATCTGATTTTATATGGCCCCTGTGAGAAAGAAGGGTCATTTCTGACTGGAAGAGAGCAACAGACACTACTGCTCACTTCCCTTCATGGATTTTAAAATGATTGGTGTTAGAACTGTTGTGGATTCTCCAACCAATCCAATGCCTTTAAATGGGTGTCGAGTGCACAAGGGAACACTTCCGGGGAGATAATTGGGATACTACGCTAGGTTTTAGTGAGGAGCAGAGAAGCGGGGGTGAGGTGACCAGGATTGTGAGTTTGCCCTTCTCTACCTCCTCCCACAGTGTTTGATTTCCATCAAGCGGTCGACGGTGTGCAAGAGCAGCAGAGACAAGAGCAAGCGGGCAAGAAGTAAGAACCCCGCCACCTGTCATTCTCCTGGTTGGTTCAGCTTGCAGCAGTGCTGTAAAACATCATTTTGGGGGGTTGAATGTGTAGTATATTAGCCCTTCCATGCGTCCAGCCTTGTAATATGAAACAACCGTAACTGGCTCCAGCTTGAAGCAGAGCTGAAAAACAAGATTCCCTTCCTATGGCGGATACGCAGTATAAACCTTTTCAGCATAAAGTCTAGCTACCATAAGTACTGGAACAACCTCAACTGACTGAAGTCTCCAAAGATGTCAAATATGAAATATCCCAACGTTGTTCTCTGCACCGGTGTTGTGGAGCGGTTTTAATAGTTTTGCCTTGTGCGTTCTGCCTGAAAGAATTGGCTGTGATTAGCCAAATTTCTCTCATACTGTAGTCTGGGGTTTATTCCATATTCCGGAATAGCAAACAAATCCTACACTAATGTAGCTATTGCAGGGGACTACTGCTACCTGTTAGTCATGTGATGGAGACACCCAATCTGGTTCTGAGAAGAGGTTAGGAAGGACAGCTTAGATACAGGACAGCACTCTGAAATACAGGGCATTTTAAGCTTTTGTTCAGGATCAAAATAAGCACACTGTCCTGATTTTGAGTTCTTGTGTAAAACAGACTTATATAGGCTTATATTACCAGTTATGGTGTTGAAATTCCACAAGGCTTTACAACTTCACTCTTACCTCAGAGAACAGAGGCTTAGATTAGATCTCCTGCAGTAACAGCATGACTTGTCCCAGGAGTCTCGTGGTGGACCTGTGTTATTTTTCTCTTGCTGGAGGGTTTCGTTCTCATGATACCCTGTCTCTGCTCCAGAAGACCACTTATATCCTCACTGATAAGGTCTTTCTCACATCTCATCCCCACATCAGACCAGGGACGTTACGTCACCAGACATCCCCTAGCAGCACCGTGTGACTGTGATGATGCTCTCCAACCCTCACGGCAGCGCCATTGTTTCAGTCAGCAGCAGGCGATGTTCCAGACCCATAAACACTACTTAGAATAGTAGCTACATCCCTACAACTCCATCACGTCTGACCTTACACAGTCACACGCAAATACACGTTGAAGGACCGGTGTGTGTGTGTGGTTGATGTCGAGGCAGTGACTCCGTATTGTTCCCTGTATTCCACACCCAGCCTTGGAACAACGAAAAAGGGGATTGGCCCAGTGTACTCAGCCAAAGCAGCCCGCAGCGGCCTCCGGATATGTGACCTCATGTCTGACTTCACGCAGTTCTCTGAAAGGTGAGGGTGTGGCCTTGTCCTCATATGGCCAATAATGGCTATCCTCCTGTTAGTCAGAGTACAACTAGCTTTGGTAAGATTCAAATGGAACTGTATTGATGTCTATCCTCTGTAGATTTAAAGTCTTAGCCTCGCAGTATCAGTCTATGTACCCGACCCTGGTGATTGACATCGATGGAGAGTTGTGCAAGTTGAAGGTCAGAATCAGGTCCTCCATATCAGTTGAATAAACAGATCACTGGATACATTTTGTCCTTCCTACATTTCAGTGTATTTTTAGGGTTACGTGTGTGTGTGGTGTTCTTGTCCAGGATTACGTGGAGAAGTTAAAGCATATGGTGAAAGATGGCGTCTTCTACATGTACGAGGCCCTACATGGACCTCCCAAAAAGATCCTGGTAGAAGGAGCCAACGCTGCCCTCTTAGATATTGACTTTGGTGAGTATCCCCCACTATGTCATAATGTCAATTAACCCCTTTCACTGTGTCAATTGCCAATTAACCCCCATTGAACTGGTCAAGCTAACAAGCGGGATGGTCTTCAAGAAGTCGGCTGGAAATTCAAGCCGTTTTTACTGGTGAGTTAACTCTACTGAAACAGTTGTATCGGAGCTGTCATAAGGATTGGAACAACCTGTTCACTGCTCCGAACACCAGAGAGCACTCTTATACCGTGCATGACTCTGAGCTATGCTGTCTAGTGTCACTTTCAGATATTTCTGTCACAAAGCATGCCGTAGTCCATCAACACAACTGCTGAAGGAGAGGGTTGCTATTTCCTGACGGTCACCATTTTGTTTTTCCTTGACACAGTGGTAGTAGGTGAAAGGAGGTATCATATGGCTTTGCTAATGTTTAGCATAAAGGAGAATGTTTTTTGTTTTGGCACCTGTGCAGACATTTATGGGTGGGATTTCTCAACCCCTCTAATCTAAAAGGCCCATTAACCTGCACTGGAAAATCCACCTCTGTTTAAGCACATCTGACAGGGAGATTGTTTGCATGTCATGTTAAGACTGAAGCATTTAGTTTCCTTGACTTGTATTACAAGCTATAGTACCAGTCAAAAGTTTGGACACACCTACTCATTCAAGAGTTTTTATTTTGACTATTTTCTACATTGTAGAATAATCGTGAAGACATCAACTATGAAATAACACATGGAATCGTGTAGTAACCAAAAAAGGTTAAACAAATCAAATATATTTGAGATTCTTCAAATAGCCACCCTTTGCCTTGATGATAGCTTTGCGCACTTGGCATTCTCTCAACTAGCTTCATAAGGTAGTCACCTGGAATGCATTTCAATGTACAGGTGTACCTTGTGAATTTGCGGAATTTCTTTCCTTAATGCATTTGCGCCAATCAGTTGTTGTGACAAGGTAGGGGTGGTATACTGACGATATCCCTGTTTGGTAAAAGACCAAGTCCATATTATGGCAAGAACAGCTCAAATAAACAAAGAAATGACAGTCCATCATTCATTTAAAACATGAAGGTCAGTCAATCTGGAAAATTTCAAGAAAAACCAAGCACTATGATGAAAACTGTCTCTCATGAGGACCGCCACAGGAATGGAAGACACCTCTGTTGGAGAGGATACGTTCATTAGAGTTACCAGCCTCAGAAATTGCAGCCCAAATAAATGTTTCATAGACTTCTAGTAACAAACATATCTCAACATCAACTGTTCAGAGGAGACTGTGCGAATCAGGCCTTCATGGTTGAATTGCTGCCAAGAAACCACTACTAAAGCACGTACACCAATAAGAAAAAAAGACTTGCTTGGGCCAGGAAACACGTGCAATGGACATTAGTCCGGTGGAAATCTGTCCTTTTGGTCCGATGAGTCCAAATTTGAGTTTTGATTCTAAACCGCCGTGTCTTTGAGACGCGAAGTAGGTGAACGGATGATCTCTGCATGTGTAGTTCCCACCGTGAAGCTTGGAGGCGGTGGTGTGTGGGTGCTTTACTGGTGACACTGGGATTTATTTAGAATTCAAGGGATACTTAACCAGCATGGCTGCCACAGCATTCTGCAGCGATACACCTTCCCATCTGGTTTGCGCGTTGTGAGGCGATCATTTGTTTTTCAACAGGACAATGACCCAACACACCTCCAGGCTGTGTAAGGGCTATTTGATCAAGAAGGAGAGCGATGGAGTGCTGCATCTGATGACCTGGCCTCCGCAATCACCCGACCTCAACCCAGTTGGGATGAGTTGGATCACAGTGTGAAGGAAAAGCAGTCAACAAGTGCTCCGCATATGTGGGAACTCAAGACTGACAAAGCATTCCAGGTGAAGCTGGTTACACGCATGCCAAGAGTGTGCAACGCTGTCAGGGCAAAAAGAGTGGCTACTTTGAAGAATCTCAAATATAAAATACATTTTCGATTTGTTTAACACTTTTTGTTTTGGTTACCACATGATTCCATCTGTGTTTCAAAGTTTTGATGTCTTCACTATTCGGCAATGTAGAAAATACTGGTACTGTATGTTAATACAGTCATTGTGCTATGATAATCATCTGCTGTAACTTGACTGCAGCACCAATGCATTGTCATGTCTTATCTGAGGAAGACAGAAGGAAATAAGATGGTGTTGTATCCCTTTGGCATGTTGGTTTCAGGAACGTACCCTTTCGTGACCTCGTCTAACTGCACAGTAGGCGGGGTGTGCACGGGCCTAGGCATGCCGCCTCAGAACGTGGGTGAGGTGTACGGCGTGGTCAAGGCCTACACCACCCGGGTTGGCATCGGAGCCTTTCCCTCTGAGCAGTTCAATGTAAGAATGTCAGCCTGTCTACCTTGAGGGGAAGCCAGGCCTTAATGTCTTTGACCGCTGCAGGCTACAGTCATATTGGTTCACATGGCTGTGTTTCCTGCTCTCTGTATCCAGTGTGAGTAGACTGTAGTGTCAATGTGGGGGTATGGCATAGTTGCTGATTGAGTCATCAGAGTTCTGAAATCCAGTGTGTATTCTGTGAACATCACAGGCAGAGGCATGCGACTGTGTGGGTGTCAAACAGTTTTGGGAACGATAGTTGGTTGTTAAACAGCTCCCTCTGGTGGAGCTTGTGAAATAATCCATAGAATAACGGAACTACCAGTTTCTTCACCAGGACAGGACAGAGAATGATGCCATTTTAAAACTTGACAAGGCCATGGTTTATGTTGTCAGCGATCTTAAAGTGATTATTGAGTGCGTCTTTCCTTCTTGAAGGACGTTGGGGAGCTCCTGCAGACGAGGGGGAAAGAAGTGGGTGTGACCACGGGCCGTAAAAGGAGATGTGGTTGGCTGGACCTCGTGCTCATCAAATATGCACACATGATTAACGGCTTCACTGCGTGAGTTCCCACACCCTCAACTCTGTACTGTCCATCACCACACCTCCCGCTTTTTTCCCTACGGTCTCAGTATACTTGAATAGACCTTATCAGCGTTGTACAGATCCTGCATTTGGGTGTTGGTAACATGCCTGCTAACCTCCCAATGTTCTGTTGTCCTCCTGTTCAGCTTAGCTCTCACCAAGCTAGACATCTTGGATGTGCTCCCTGAGATCAAAGTTGGTGTGTCATACTCTGTGGATGGTGAAAATATACCTCATTTTCCAGGTAGGCTGGATGAAGTGAACCAGATAAGGGAGCATATTATATGCCTAATTGCATTATTCCCCCAAAAAACAATGTTTTATTGTCACATAAATATGAAATGTGTTTTACATGGTCGGCCATAGTAGTATTTGTATTTAATAAGGATCCCCATTTAGTTCCTGCCAAATCAGCAGCTACTCTTCCTGGGGTCCAGCAACATTAAGGCAGTTAACACATTTAATACATTACATTTCACAACACATTGTGTTCTCTCAGGCCACTACTCTACTACATATCTACAATCACTATATATGTGTCTGTGTGTGTAGATTGCGTGTCTTTATCGTGTGTGTCTCTTCACAGTCCACGAAGTTCCATAAGGCGTATTGTAATTTTTGTTCAATCTGATTATGCTGTTTGCATCAGTTACCTGATGTGGAATTGAGTTCCATGTAGTCCTGGCTATTTGTAGTACTGTGCACCTCCCATAGTCTGTTCTGGACTTGGGGACTGAAGAGACCTCAGGTGGCATGTCTTGTGGGGTATACTGGGTGTCGGCGCTGTGTGCTGGTAGTTTAAAGACACCTCGGTGCTTTCGACATGTCAATACTTCTGACTTCATCATTAGTTGTTTTTGTGAATCTCTCTTCCACTTTGAGCCAGGAGAGATTGACATGCATATTATTGTTAGCTCTGTGTACATCCAAGGGCCAGCCGTGCTGCCCTGTTCTGAGCCAATTGCAATTTTCCTTAGTCCCTCTTTGTGGCACCTGACCACATGACTGAAAAGTAGTCCAGGTGTGACAACTAGGGCATGTAGGGCCTGCCTTTTTGATAGTGTTAAGGCAGAGCTGTGCATTTATTATGGACATGCCTCTTCCCATCTTAGCTACTTTTGTATCAATATGTTTTGACCATGACTGTTTACAATCCAGGGTTAATCCAAGCAGTTTAGTCTCCAACTTTCTTGATATATGGTGCTCCTGGAACCAATTAGGGGTAAGTGCCTTGCTCAAGAGTGCACAGACTGATTTTTCACCTTGTCAGCTCGGGTATTTGAACTAATAACCTTTCGGTCACTGGCCCAACGCTCTAACTGCTAGGCTACCTGCCAATACACCGCTCAGCTGCCATCAAGTCTGATCTTAAGACGTTTATGGTAGCCAATGGCCTGACATTGTCCCCACCTCTCCCCAGCCAACCAGGAAGTCTTACAAAGTGTTGAGGTTCAGTATGCCATCCTGCCAGGTTGGAACAGTGACACCTCTGCCGTCAGAACGTTCGATGAGCTGCCAGAGAATGCCCAGAAATATGTCCGCTACATTGAGGAGCACCTCGGTGTGCCCGGTAAGAACCACCCCCCACCACCTTCATGTCCAGTTGTAGAGGTCATAGGTATACCTGGGGACATTTGGTGTTTTTATTGGTAAAGCTTTTCAATAACTCCTCTTCACCCGCAGTGAAATGGATTGGAGTCGGAAAATCTCGGGAGTCCATGATCCAGATCTTCTAAGACCTTCTCCTCCAGACCACACCCTCAGTCTCCTTTCCCTACCTCCGGATGGCTGCCTGATTCCAGAGGGCTGCCTGGTTCCAGGGGCCTGTGGCCTGGGAAGGTGGTCTATGCTGCATGACCCCCCCCCATGTATCTGCTCTTCTGCCACACTTGCACATGCACTACATACACACTCCTATCCATTCAATATCCCCATATTCCAACCTCTGATCCAGATGTGTGACACAGTCATTGACCCATCTACAAACCAATGTCAGACTGTTCAGTATGACCATGTGTACAGAGCTGCAGTGGAACTTGGTTGATTCACTACTACTAAACGGTGAGCATGTTGATGGTTCATCTTGCTATTAAACTCCACATTTGAAATGACGCATGAATGCAATCCTAAATTTAAGCTCCAACGCAAACACGATGTAGATATGCTAAACTCTAGTCTCAGGACTTCTACACGATCATATCAGTGTATATTTTATTTCTAGGACTAGGTATGGTTGATTCTGTTCTACTACTATTAGACGTGTGGATGTTTCTGCAGATGTAGTGTATTAGACAGCAGATTGTCTCCTGACTCAGTGACCACTAACACGTGTTTCCCGTTTGTATATTAGTGATTGAAATAGAACTATCTAAATATTTAAAATTAAAGACATGAAATGATCTTGCCTGTTTACATATGGATTGAATATATAAACCTCTATGGCTCAATTATGAAATAAAAATAGTTACCGGGAGAGGCATGCGTTCAAGTTCAACCTTGTACATAAGGTGCCTATTCATGTAGAATGGGAAAAAATGAGTTTGCCTTTATCTGCAGGTCTCTACAGAGATGGGTGTAGACTGCTGTGAAAGAAGGGCTTTCTACATTGGTGGTGGAGTGCTTTCTCTTTTTATATGTGGACGTGTCAGACTAGTGTCAGACCTCTTCCCCCTTTCCACAGGAATGGGTTTTTTGTTACAGCCTTATTCTAATAAGGATTAAATTCAATGTCTTCCTCATCAATCTACACACAATACCCCATAATGACTACGTGAAAATGGGTTATTAGAAATGTTTGCACATTTATACAAAATAAATACCTTCTCTACATAAGTGTTCAGACCCTTTGCTATGAGACTCCAAATTGAGCTCAGGTGCATCCTGTTTCCATTGATCACCCTTGAAATGTTTCTACAACTTGATTGTACCTGTGGTAAATTCAATTGATTGGACATGATTTGGAAAGGTGCACACGCCTGTCTAAGGTCCCACAGTTGTCAGTGCAAAAACCAATCCATGAGGTTGAAGGAATTGGCCGTAGAGCTCGAGACAGGATTGTGTCGGCACAGATTTGCATCATTTAAGGTCCCAAGAACAGTGGCCTCCATTGTTCTTAAATGGAAGAAGTTTGGGAACCACCAAGACTCTTCCTAGAGCTGGCTGCCCAGCCAAACTGGGCAATCGGGGGAGAAGGGCCTTGGTCAGGGAGGTGACCGAGAATCCGATGGTCACTCTGACAGAGCTCCAGAGTTTCTCTGTCGAGATGGGCGTACTTTCCAGAAGGACAACCATCTCTGCACTACTCCACCAACCAGGCCTTTCTGGTAGAGTGGCCAAGCGGAAGCTACTCTTCGGTAAAATTCACATGACCACCCGTTTGGAGTTTGCCAAAAGGCACCTAAAGGACTCTCAGACCATGAGAAACAAGATTATCTGGTCTGATGAAACCAAGATTGAACTCTTTGGCCTGAATGCCAAGCGTCACGTCTGGAGGAAACATGGCACCATCCCAAGGGTGAAGCATGGTGGTGGCAGCATCATGCTCTGAAGATGTTCTCAGCAGCATGGAGTGGGAGACTAGTCAGGATCGAGGGAAAGCGGAACGGAGCAAAGTACAGATGTCCTTGATTAACGCATGCTCAGGACCTCAGACTGGGGTAAAGGTTCACCTTCCAACAGTACAACGACTCTAAGCCCACAGCCAAGACAACGCAGGAGTGGCTTCGGGACAAGTCTCAATGTCCTTGAGTGGCCTGGACTTGAACCTGATCAAACATCTCTGGCGAGACCTAAAAATAACTGCAACGACACTCCCCATCCAACCTAACATAGCTTGAGAGAATCTGCAGAGAAGAATGGTGCCAACCTTGTAGCGTCATACCCAAGAAGACTCGAGGCTGTAATGGCTGCCAAAGGTGCTTCAACAAAGTACTGAGTAATGGGTCTGAATACATGTGTAAATGTGATATTTACAATTCTAAACCTGTCGCTTTGTCATTATGGGGCATTGTGTAGCTTGATGAGGAGGGGGGGGGACACACACCTATAAATCAGTTTTTAGAATAACGATGTTGAGGCGTCTGAATACTTTCCGAATGCACTGTAGTTACGGTGTCGGGTACATTCTTACATAACTGCTCTACTGAAAACGGTGATCTCTTAGCTTATGTTCACTGGTAAAGTCTGTTTCATTGTTCCATGTGGATTTTAAGATATCAGACTGTTATTTTAGTGGCTTTAAATGTTAACCTGGGCCTTGTATGTCAGAGGTATTCAGGCATCTTTTCTACCTTGAGGCTCGTCCTGAAATGAGTGGCTAGGTCCAAAAGAAGGCTACACCAAAGCTTTCACCTACACTACAGTGATGTCCTCAAGGAAGGAAGGGTGTATTTTATAAATAGTCAAAACAGGGTCCAGGTCCTACCCCCCCCCCCGTGTAGTGTCTTGAAGGTGGCTTAGTATTGTGTTCTCTATCCCACCACATCAGCTCAACATGGCATGCTTAACATTGTTGTTTGAGTGGGATCCAATCAACTAGTCAGTTTATTAGGCTTTGAGGAGCAATGTGTAAAATGAATTGACAACGAGCCACCTTCAGCCAAAAACAAATGTGTGGGGTGCAAAAGGAGTTTTTGATGCTTTGAGACAGGGATGAAATGTAGAGTACAGTGGATCTTGATCCAGGTGAAAAATCCAGATTTTGTTAGATGTTTGCTGTACAGTGTGTTTTCTTCCCAGCACTACCTTCCAAAGTCACTAATCTCAGTAATAATATTAATTAGTGCCATTTAAAAAAACATTTATTGGCTTGATGACTAGGTTTTAATCTAACTCCACTTTTTATCCTGTTTTCATTTGAACATTGCACATGTTAACATATTTGGTCTTATGTTTTGAAACTATTTACCTACTTTCAGTTCTGTAATGTGTTGCTGCTTTGTTAACTCTAAGTAAGTGTGTGTATATGAAATCCAATACCATATGATCGTCATCTTATTGTAGCTCTGTGTTCAATATGCTTTTTTTTCGACTGGAGTTTTATCAAATGTCATTTGTACAGTACTGGTCTTAAAAAAAAAAAAAATTACAAAGTAATTTCAATATTAAACAATTGTTAATACAACCCTAGAACAAGATTCCAACTAATAAATTAAACATGAGAAATATCATCAGTTTTTTTTTACATTTCAAATTCATCGATGTCTGTTCTAGAGGGGTCAAATGTTTTCTGTTTCTCAACTGTCTTTGAAGAGCAGCTTAACTCTCATGGTACCCCCCCCACCACCACCAGGGTCAGAATCCGCCAAGCTATCTGTCTCACCTAGCTATCTTAACACAACTTCAACTACATTAATTGTTAGAATTGCCTGTGTACTTTTACAGGGCCACCAGAGGGAGTTGTTTACCTTTGAATACTCTCATTTGTACCACTAGGAATACATGGTACTGGCTGAGAATTAAAATACTACTCTGAACAAAAAGATACATGCAACAATTTAAGAATTGACTTATATAAGGAAATCAGTCAATATAAATACATTAGATCCTTATGGATTTCACATGACTGGGAAAACAAATTATTCTGTTGATCAGACTGTTTGTGGCCTATGAATGTTGTCCCATAATGGCTGTGCGACATTGCTGGATATTGACATAAACTGGAACACACTGCTGTACATGTTAATCCAAAGCTTCCCAAACAGGCTCAATGGGTGACATATCTGGTGAGTATGCAGACCACGGAAGAATTTGAACATTTTCGGCTTCAAGGAATTGTGTACAGATCCTTGCATCATGGAGCTGGGCATGGCGGCGGATTAATGGCACAACAATGGGCCTAAGGATCAAATGGTATCTGCATTCAAAGTGTATGCCTGCCCGTACCATAGCCCCACCGCCACCATGGGGCACTCTGTTCACAACATTGACATCAGCAAACCTCTGGCCCACACACGCTGTCTACCATCTGCCCAGTACAGTTGAAATAGTAATTAATCCGTGATGAACACACTTCTCGGGCGTGCTAATGGCCATCGAAGGTGAGCTTTTGTCCACTAAAGTCCGTTCAAGACACTGGTGAGGACGACGAGCATGCAGACAAGCTTCCCTGAGACTGTTTCTGACATTTGTGCAGAAATTCTTAGGTTTTGCAAACCCACAGTTTCATAAGCTGTCTGGGTGGCTCGTCTGACTGTCCTGCAGGTGAGGAAAATGGATGTAGAGATCCTAAGCTGGCGTGGTTACACGGTCTGCGGTTGTAAGGCTGCTTGGACGTACTGCCAAATTCTCTAAAACAACATTCGAGGCGGCTTATGTTAGAGAAATGAACATTCTCTGGCAAAAGCTCTGGTGTACATTTCTGCAGGCAGCATGCCAATTGCATGGCCCTTCAACTTGAGACATCTGTGGCATTGTGATAACTGCAAAATTTAGTGGGCTTTTGTCCCCAGCACAAGGTGCACCTGTATAATGATCATGCTGCTTAATCAGTTTATTGATATGCCACACCTGTCAGATGGATGGATTATCTTGGAAATGAGAAATGCTCACTAATGGGGATGAAAACAAATTGCACAAAATATGAGAGATGAGCTTTTATGGACATTTCTGGGATATTTTATTTTAAAGTGTTGTGTTTACAATGCATTTGGAATGTATTCAGACCCCTTGAATTTTCCACATTTTGTTATGTGGAAAATTTTGTTAGCCATTTTCTAAAACTGATTAAATTGTTTTTTTCCCCTCATCAATCTACACACTACCTCATAATGACAAAGCAAATTTATAAAAATGAAATGGCATTTACGTAAGTATTCAGAAACTTTACTCAGTACGTTGTTGAAGCACCTTTGGCAGTAATTACAGCCTCGAGTCTTCTTGGGTATGACGCTACAAGGTTGGCACCTCTATTTGGAGAGATTATTCCCTGCAGATCCTCTCAAGCTCTGTCAGGTTGGATGGATGGGAGCGTCGCTGCACAGCTATTTTCAGGTCTCTTCAGAGATGTTCGATCAGGTTTAAGTCCGGGTTCTGGCTGGGCCACTCAGGGACATTGAGACTTGTCCCGAAGCCTCTCCTGCGTTGTCTTGGCTGTGTGCTTAGGGTCGGTGTCCCATTGGAATGTGAACCTGGAGTCTGGAGGTCCTGAGTGCTCTGGAGCAGGTTTTCATCAAGGATCTCTCTGTACTTTGCTGCGTTCATTTTTGCCTCGATCCTGATTAGTCTCCCAGTCCCTGCCACTGAAAGACATGTCCACAGCATGATGCTGCCACCACCGTGCTTCACCGTAGGGATGGTGCCAGTTTTCCATGCCTTGGCACAATCCTGTCTCGGAGCTCTACGGACAATTATTTCGACCTAATGCTTGGTTTTTGCACTGTCAACTGTGGGACCTTATATAGACAGGTGTGTGCCTTTCCAGATAATGTCCAAACAATTGAATTTACCACAGGTGGCCTCCAAGTTGTAACAACATCTCAAGGATGATCAAAGAAAACAGGATGCACCTGAGCTCAATCTCAAGTCTCATAGCAAAGGGTCTGAATACTTATTTGCACAAGGTATTTGTTTTATTTATTTTAATTTTTTTGCCTGTTTTCGCTTGGCCATTATAGGGTATTGTGTGTAGATTGCTGAGAATGTTTTATTTAATGCAGTTTAGAATAAGGCTGTAATGTAAAAAATATGGAAAAAGTTAAGGGGTCTGAATACCTACCAAATACTTTTTTTTGTCCAGTGTATTTAGTCAACCTTATGACTCCTGGTTCATTTCCCTTGTTTTGTTCTGATAGTTGACTACATCTAAGTAAAACCACATTTATTCCAGTCATGGTCGAAGCTGAAGGATGATGCAACTCAACCATTGTTTGTGATTCCAGGGAAATAGATAAGAACAGCTGATCATTGCCCACAAATATACCAAATGCCACTTGACAAGCATGTATGTATCCCCTTCATAAAACAAGCAGCTGGATTGTATGAGCAGTCCCAGGTAGACCACATCACACAGTGGCCTGGCCAAGGCTGTTGCTTCTCTTTCCGGTTTGGATGTTAAGTATTTGCGTCTAACCTCAGTGTTGCGGCCACTGTCCCAGGGCTCTCCACTTTGTTTGCCCTTCATATTTAAATCCTCTTTTATGGCCTCTGTCTGCCAGCAACCACTATTATACTAGAGAGGAAAGGAAATTCTATAGACATCCAAATAAGTGCTGCAGGAACCAGGCATGCCTCTCACCTGCATCCTGGACACACAGGACACGGTAGAAGCATTGGGGATGTACTGTAGAGTAGACAGCTCCTACTTGAATGTGGTTTGAGGTTATGTCCTCCACACTTTGGACTACATCCATTCCCACCACATCCCCTTGATGTAAAAAGCACATTCATCCAGGAGCAGGGTTGGGGAGTAATTGATTACATGAAATCAGTTACATGTCATTTGATTACAAAAAAACTAATCAGTTACGTTACCAGCTAAAATATTGTCATCAGATACTTTTGCAAAACTAGATGATTACTTATTTAATTACTTTTAAATTCAGAAAGGATGTTGGCAAAATGTTTAAGTTTGTTTCACCTGAGCAAGTCTGACCTCAAGTCAGAGACACCTATGATCAAAGTTTATTGGTTGCGTACACAGATTTGCAGATGTTTTTGCAGGTGCAGTGAAATGCTTGTGTTTCTAGCTCCAACAGTGCTGTAACACCTAACATGACTCGAATACAATATACAGTGCCTTCGGAAAGTATTCAGACCCCTTGACTGTTATGCAACAGCCTATTCTAAATTTGATTAAATTAATAAAAATCCTCAGCAATCTACACACAATACCCCACAATGACAAAGTGAAAACAGGTTTTTAGACATTTTTGCAAATGTATAAAAATGTAAGAACAGAAATACCTTATTTACATAAGTATTCAGACCCTTTGCTATGAGACTCAAGATTGAGCTCAGGTGCATCTTGTTTCCATTGATCATCCTTGAGATGTTTCTACAACTTGATTGAAGTCCACCTGTGGTATATTCAATTGATTGGACATGATTTGGAAAGGCACACACCTGCCTATATAAGGTCCCACAGTTGACAGTGCAAGTCAGAGCAAAAACCAAGCCATGAGGTCGAAGGAATTGTTTGTAGAGCTCTGAGACAGGATTGTGTCAAGGCACAGATCTGGGGAATGGTACTACAACATTTATGCAGCATTGAAGGTCCCCAAGAACACAGGGGCCTCCATCATTCTTAAATGGAAGAAGTTTGGAACCCAGCTAGAGCCCGGACTTAAACCTGATTGAACATCTCTGTGCAGCAACGCTCCCCATCCATCCTGACAGAGCTTGAGAGGATCTGCAGAGAACAATGGCAAACCTCTGTTTGGGGAGTTTCTCCCAATCTTGTAGCATTAAACCCAGGAAGACTTGTACCGACAACAAAGTACCGAGTAAAGGATCTGAATACTTATCTAAATGTAGTATTTCCTTTTTTATTTCCTTTTTTTAATTTGAAAAATGTTTCTAATAAATCGCTTTTGCTTTGTCATTATGGGATATTGTGTGTAGCCTAAAAAAAATTGTAAAAAGTGAAGGGGTCTGAATACTTTACGAAGGCACTGTATACATATGAAGTGGTCACATGTAGCTCAGTTAGAGTATTGTGCTTGCAATGCCAGGGTTGTGGGTTTGATTCCCATGGGGGACCAGTATGAAAAAATGTATGCACTCACTACTATAAGTCATTCTGGATAAGAGCTTTTGCTTAATGACTAAAATGTAAGTGGGTAAAACAGTATGTAAACATTATTAAAGTGACCAGTGTTTAATGACTATGTCCATAAGGCAGCAGTCTCTAAGGTGCAGGGTAGAGTACCGGGTGTTAGCTGACTAATGTTCAGCGCAGGGTACTGGGCACAGGCCGGCTAGTGGTGACTGTTTAAGAGTCTGATGACACACCAAATGCTTTTGATGGATCCTTTTTGTCTTCTTCTAATGGATCTTAAGGGGAAAGAAATCAGATTACGTTACTGAGTTTGGGGAATCCAAAATTACGTTACTGATTACAAATTTGGACAGGTAACTAGTAACTAATAGATTACATTTAGTAACTTACCCAACTCCCCTGCTCTGAATGCACACATAGGGGTCTCTCTCTCTGGCCGGGTGCTCTGGTCAGCACACGGATTGGGAAGCTAGGTCATAAATGAGCCATTGCCGGGGCGGTGAGTGGGCAAGCTGGTAGCCCTGCAGCCTGAGCCATACCAGACCTGCCAGGTGACCCATAACAGCCTCATTAGAGCAGATGTGAGGCTGATGCTGATGCTGTGGCTGTCTACAGTGTTGATGTCTCTGCCCTCCCCTTCCTCTGCACCTTCCATTGGCCTGAGAAACCCAGCAGCTGTTCACCAAGGGTGGGCCTAGGCCAATGCCTGCCTGATCCCTGAATCTCACTGATGGGGGTAGGGAGGCAGCAGATGGGGTCGGTCAGAGGAGGGGTTGGCCTGGGTAGGGTGAGGTGTGGTGGAAGGGGGAATTTACGAGGGGGTAGTAGTAGTGGTTGTTGCTCAGACTGGGTTGAAAGAGTTAGTTGGTTGGACGTATGAAGGGGGGAGTAGGGGTCTCAGCAGGTTCTCAGCTACAGTATGATGTAAGCAGGATCTCAGCTGGGGTCTCAGCAGGGTCTCAACAGGGTCGCAGCTAGGGTCCAGGCACGGTCTCAGCAGAATCTCAGCTAGGGTTTCAGCAGGGTCTCAGCTAGGGCCTCAGCAGGGTCTCAGCTGGGGTCTCAGCTACAGTAGGGTCTAAGGAGGGTCTCAGCTAGGGTCTCAACAGGGTCTCAGCTAGGGTCTCAGCTAGAGTCTCAACAGGGTCTCAGCAGGGTCTCAGCTAGGTTCCAGGCAGGGTCTCAGCTATGGTCTCAGCGGGGTCTCAGCTAGGGCCTCAGCAGGGTCTTAGCTCGGGTCTCAGCAGATTCTCAGCTAGAGTAGGGTCTCAGCTTGGGTCTCAGCTAGGATCTCAGCAGGGTCTCAGCAGAGTCTCAACTAGGGTCTCAGCTAGGGTCTCAACAGGGTCTCAGCAGGGTCTCAGCTAGGGCCTCAGCAGGGCCTCAGCTCGGGTCTCAGCAGGTTCTCAGCTAGAGTTGGGTCTCAGCAAGGGTCTCAGCAGAGTCTCAACTAGGGTCTCAACTAGGGTCTCAGCTAGGGTCTCAGCTAGGGTCTCAACAGGGTCTCAGCTAGGGCCTCAGCAGGTTCTCAGCTAGAGTAGGGTCTCAGCTAGGGTCTCAGCTAGGGTCTCAGCAGAGTCTCAACTAGGGTCTCAACTAGGGTCTCAGCTAGGGTCTCAACAGGGTCTCAGCTAGGGTCTCAGCTAGGGTCTCAACAGGGTCTCAGCAGGGTCTCAGCTAGGGTCTCAACAGGGTCTCAGCAGGGTCTCAGCTAGGGTCTCAACAGAGTCTCAGCAGGGTGTCAGCAGGGTCTCAGCTAGGTTCCAGGCAGGGTCTCAGCAGGGTCTCAGCTAGGGTCTTAGCAGAGTCTCAGCTAGGGTCTCAGCAGGGTCTCAGCTGGGGTCTCAGCAGGGTCTCAGCTAGGTTCCAGGCAGGGTCTCGGCTAGGGTCTCATCAGGGTCTCAGCTAGGGTCTCAGCAGGGTCTCGGCTAGGGTCTCATCAGGGTCTCAGCTAGGGCCTCAGCAGGGTCTCAGCTGGGGTCTTAGCAGGTTCTCAGCTACAGCAGGGTCTAATCGGGGTCTCAGCAGGTTCTCAGCTACAGTAGGGTCTCAGCAGGTTCTCAGCAGGGTCACAGCTAGGGTCTCAGCCAGGTTATCAGCTACAGTAGGGTCTCAGCAGGGTTTCAGCAACAATAGGGTCTAAGCAGAGTCTCAGCAGGTTCTCAACTACAGTAGGGTCTAAGCAGGGACTCAGCAGGGTCTCAGCTACAGTAGGTTCTCAGCAGGGTCTCGGCTAGGGTCCGGGCAGGGTCTCAGCTTGGGTCTCAGCAGGGTCTCAGACAGTAAACACAAGGGCAAACGGCCTGGGAGTGAAAACGTTCTTTTTGAGTTCTTGGGACTTGAAGTTTCCATTAGTCATTAATCGTGTGTATCTGTTTGTTTTGTGTGGATAATAATGAGACAGATACATAGGTAATGATCATGGGCTTTCCATCTCTATGTATGTGGACAGTACAACAGTAGCTTTGAAACACTACCTGATGCAATCTCTGAAGTCAATATATACTACGTGAGTGTATAAAAAAAATGTTTCTGTTTCTTTTTACCCCTCTTCTCCCCAATTTCATGATATCCAATTGGTAGTTACAGTCTTGTTCCGTTGCTGCAACTCCCCTACGGACTGTGAGGTGAAGGTCGAGAGCCATGCATCCTCCGAAACACGACTCTGCCAAGCCTCAGCTTGCAGGCGCCCGGCCCACCACAAGGAGTCGCTAGAGCGTGATGGGACAAGGACACCACGGCCGGCCAAACCCTCCCTTAACCCGGTACGACGATGGGCCAATTAGGCGCCACTTCATGGGTCTTCCGGTCACGGCCGTCTGTGACACAGCTTGGGATTGTAACCCGGGTCTGTAGTGACGCCTCAAGCACTGCAATGCAATGCCTTAGACTGCTGCGCCACTCGGGTAAATTTAATATATATATATATTTTATGGTAAATTAACCAAACTGTACAACAAACAAACAACATTACAGATCCAGAACAAAATTCTGTTTTTCCAAAATTTTGCTGTTATCCAGATTGATTTACAATTAGTGCCCCTCTAATCTCCATATATTGTGACTCAGTGGTGGTTTTCATTGGCCAGAAACAGCACCCTGTCTTGAGTAACAGTATTAACATGGCTGTTAGACTGTGGCTGCATGTGGCTGGACTTTTGCCGGCCCTGTGTCTCCAGAACGGACAAGTGTTGACGCCAGTAGTGTCCAGACTCGTTCCGGCAGCTGCTGCGACCACACACCCCTCCCCCACCCTGACAGATGTAGTGTCACCACCCATCAGCTTTATGGCGCCTGGGCTGTTGTTAATTTAAATATTTGATTTGCCCAGGAGGGACAGCCCTGTTTGGGCAAGGGGTTGAAAAGAGCTTATCAGCATGACCTACAGAAGATACTTAGACAGTTGACTTGACTTGACACCATGGCAGGGTGTTTGACTTGACACCATGGCAGGGTGTTTGGGGAAAACAAATTGCCAAAGTCTTTGGAAGTCCGTTTTGGAATGTTAGGAGGCTTGGAGGACATTTTGTAACATTATGAGGCTTGGAGGACATTTTGTAACATTATGAGGCTTGGAGGACATTTTGTAACATTATGAGGCTTGGAGGACATTTTGTAACATTATGGGGCTTGGAGGATATGTTGTAACATTATGAGGCTTGGAGGACATTTTGGAACATTATGGGGCTTGGAGGACATTTTGGAACATTATGGGGATTGGAGGACATTTTGGAACATTATGAGGCTTGGAGGATATGTTGTAACATTATGAGGCTTGGAGGACATTTTGGAACATTATGGGGCTTGGAGGACATTTTGGAACATTATGGGGATTGGAGGACATTTTGGAACATTATGAGGCTTGGAGGACATTTTGGAACATTATGAGGCTTGGAGGACATTTTGGAACATTATGAGGCTTGGAGGACATTTTGTAACATTATGAGGCTTGGAGGACATTTTGGAACATTATGAGGCTTGGAGGACATTTTGGAACATTATGAGGCTTGGAGGACATTTTGGAACATTATGAGGCTTGGAGGACATTTTGGAACATTATGAGGCTTGGAGGACATTTTGGAACATTATGAGGCTTGGAGGACATTTTGGAACATTATGGGGCTTGGAGGACATTTTGGAACATTATGAGGCTTGGAGGACATTTTGGAACATTATGAGGCTTGGAGGACATTTTGGAACATTATGAGGCTTGGAGGACATTTTGGAACATTATGAAGGCTTGGAGGACATTTTGTAACATTATGAGACTTGGAGGACATTTTGTAACATTATGAGGCTTGGAGGACATTTTGGAACATTATGAGGCTTGGAGGACATTTTGGAACATTATGGGGCTTGGAGGACATTTTGTAACATTGAGGCTTGGAGGACATTTTGGAACATTATGAGGCTTGGAGGACATTTTGGAACATTATGAGGCTTGGAGGACATGTAACATTATGAGACTTGGAGGACATGTAACATTATGAGGCTTGGAGGACATTTTGGAACATTATGAGGCTTGGAGGACATTTTGGAACATTATGAGGCTTGGAGGACATTTTGGAACATTATGAGGCTTGGAGGACATTTTGGAACATTATGAGGCTTGGAGGACATTTTGGAACATTATGGGGCTTGGAGGACATTTTGGAACATTATGGGGCTTGGAGGACATTTTGGAACTTTGAGGCTTGGAGGACATTTTGGAACATTATGAGGCTTGGAGGACATTTTGGAACATTATGAGGCTTGGAGGACATTTTGATATTGTGACAGGGGGAAATGTAACACCCAATAGTCCGAATCTACCATGTAATATCATCACATTTAGTACAATGATTATTTTGTTCCCATAGTTTTAATTATTGTAATTCTTTGGGGGGGGGGGGGGGGGCAGGAAAAAGTCTCTGCACACTTCTCTTTTGATAGAGGCTAAGCTTTCGGTCAGTCGACCTTCAGAGCATGTCTCCACGAACATTGTAAAAAAAATATATATAATAATCTGTCAATGTGAAGTTAATCAACAGAGTGGATGTACAGTAACGTTTGGGTTAAAGGTAATATACAGGCCTGAATTCCACTGCCAATAATAGTCTTTATCATTTTACAGTGTGAAAATTCTCCTTCCATAACACTTGACTCTCAGTATATTTCTCTTCACATAATCCCCATTCACACCTTGTTCAAAGTCCCTCAGACATCCTAAACAACTATGACGGTGACCTCTAATCTTCTTTTTGCTGTTTTTCAAGGCATTATTGAAGTCTTTTAATTTACTCCGTATAGTATGCCATCAGAGAAAATGTATACAGAGACTAAAGGCTGGGTTTACAGCTAATCACAGCCAAAAGGTAGAAAGAGACTAAAGGCTGGGTTTACAGCTAATCACAGCCAAAAGGTAGAAAGAGACTAAAGGCTGTGTTTACAGCTAATCACAGCCAAGAGGTAGAAAGAGACTAAAGACTGGGTTTACAGCTAATCACAGCCAAGAGGTATAAAGAGACTAAAGACTGGGTTTACAGCTAATCACAGCCAAAAGGTAGAAAGAGACTAAAGGCTGGGTTTACAGCTAATCACAGCCAAGAGGTATAAAGAGACTAAAGACTGGGTTTACAGCTAATCACAGCCAAGAGGTATAAAGAGACTAAAGGCTGGGTTTACAGCTAATCACAGCCAAGAGGTAGAAAGAGACTAAAGGCTGGGTTTACAGCTAATCACAGCCAAGAGGTAGAAAGAGACTAAAGGCTGGGTTTACAGCTAATCACAGCCAAGAGGTAGAAAGAGACTAAAGACTGGGCTTACAGCTAATCACAGCCAAAAGGTATACAGAGACTAAAGGCTGGGTTTACAGCTAATCACAGCCAAAATGTATAAAGAGACTAAAGGCTGGGTTTACAGCTAATCACAGCCAAGAGGTATAAAGAGACTAAAGGCTGGGTTTACAGCTAATCACAGCCAAGAGGTAGAAAGAGACTAAAGACTGGGCTTACAGCTAATCACAGCCAAAAGGTATACAGAGACTAAAGGCTGGGTTTACAGCTAATCACAGCCAAAAGGTATAAAGAGACTAAAGACTGGGCTTACAGCTAATCACAGCCAAGAGGTATAAAAATACTAAAGGCTGGGCTTACAGCTAATCACAGCCAAAAGGTAGAATTCCAGTGCTGATCTCGAGGAAAAACTTAATCCAGCTGGATTCAAAGTCTCTGAGGGAGTTGCGGAAAGCACCTTGTTCTACCATCTGGGACGGCAGACAACCCACAGCCCCATTAAGGTGCCCCATTAAGGGACTGCTGGTAATTGCAAGATACAGCAGAATGGAGTGCACCTAGCAATACATTTTAGTGTCAGAGAGAAAGAGAAGGGGTTCGAGGGGAGAAAAACTTAGTTAACACAGTGAAATTCATCTTGAAACGTAGCTTCTGAATACTGCCAAACAGATGCTAGTACACTTGTTTCTTTTCTCTTCCCCCATATGGTTGCAGCTGAATGTTGGTATTGTTCACTTTGTCAGTGATCCTGAGAGATGTGGGAGCTCTAATGATAATGCAATGTGCAGATGTGTTCAGGGAAAGGGGGCCGTCGTTAACTCACACAGTCGGCTACAGTGCCCCGTCTCTCCTCACATCATGATAGATGCTGTCCAGCCTGCTCAGAGTTGACCTTCTGTAGGAAAAAACACTCCTCTGGGGCTTCCACATCACCGTTGTGCAGGTGTAACAGAGAGACTAAGACTAAGGCATGGGATTTGGTTCCAACTTTTCTGTTCTGAGTTGGAGTTGTTTGTTTAGTAAGTGATGATCCAAGGGGCATTACCATGGCATGGTTTCCCTGAGAGGACTCTTTGCACATCTGTTGCCAGAAGCATCTAGTTAGACATGCTAATTGTCCCAAGGGGTGGACACTACTGCATAGTAAGTTAAACTAGAGGAGTCTGAATAGGTCAACATTAACTATAGGAGATGAAGGTTCAGCTCTGATTTCTTATTTTACACTATTGCAGCGATATCTATATATATCTTCCACTTCCAATGGAATGCTATGTACAAAGCATGTATAAGACCTAATGGACAACATGCATCGACGGGGCTGTAGTGGAGCAAGTCAAGAGTTTCAAGTTCCTTGGTGTCCACATCACCAAACAACTATCATGGTCCAAACACACCAAGACAGTTGTGAAAAGGGCTCGACAACATCTTTTCCACCTCAGGAGACTGAAAAGATTTGCCATGGTTCCCCAGATCCTCAATAAGTTATACAGCTGCACCATCGAGAGCATCCTGACGGGTTGCATCACTGCCTGGTATGGCAACTGCTCAGCCTCTGACCGCAAGGTACAGAGGGTACCGTGTACGGCCCAGTACATCACTGGGGCCAAGCTTCCTGCCATCCAGGACAGACACTGTTGTTCAAAAGTTTGGGGTCACTTAGAAATGTCCTTGTTTTTGAAAGAAAAGCACCTTTTTTGTCCATTAAAATAACATCAAATTATTCAGAAATATAGTGTAGAGATTGTTCATGTTGTAAATGACTATTGTAGCTGGAAACGGCAGATTTTTGTATGGAATATCTACATAGGCGTACAGAGGTCCATTATCAGAAACCGTCACTCCTGTGTTCCAATGGCACGTTGTGTTAGTTTATCATTTTAAAAGGCTAATTGATCATTAGAAAACCATTTTGCAATTATGTTAGCACAGCTGAAAACGGTCGTCCTAATTAAAGAAGGAATAAAACTGCCCTTTTTTTAGACTAGTTGAGTATCTGGTTCATCAGCATTTGTGGGTTCGATTACAGGGTCAAAATGGCCAGAAAGAAAGAACTTTCTTCTGAAACGCGTCAGTCTATTCTTGTTCTGAGAAATGAAGGCTATTCCATGCGAGAAATTGCCAAGAAACTGAAGATCTCGTACAACGCTGTGTACTACTCCCTTCAGAGAACAGTGCAAACTGGCCCTAACCAGAATAGAAAGAGTGGGAGGCCAACATCCCGGGGGCGCCTCTTCACTGTTGACGTTGAGAATGGTATTTTGCGGGTACTACTTAATGAAGCTGCCAGTTCAGGACTTGTGAGGTGTCTGTTTCTCAAACTAGACACTCTAATGTACTTGTCCTCTTGCTCAGTCTAATGTACTTGTCCTCTTGCTCAGTTGTGCATCGGGGCCTCTCACTGCTCATTTACAACATTAACAATGTTTGCACTGTATTTCTGATCAATTTGATGCTATTTTAATGGACAGAAAATTCACTTTTCTTTAAAAAATAGAGGACATTTCTAAGTGACTCAACTTTTGAACAGTAGGGTGAATTCACCAATTTGTAAGTCGCTCTGGATAAGAGCGTCTGCCAAATGACTTAAATGTAATGTAAATGTATACACTAGGCGGTGTCAGAGGAAGGCCCAAAAAATTGTCATAGACTGTTCTCTCTGCTACCACATGGGAAGAGGTACCAGAGCACCAAGTGTAGGTCCAAAAGGCTCCTTAACAGCTTCTACTCCCAAGCCATAAGCCTGCTGAACAATTAATCATATGGCCACCTGGACTGTTTATTATTTATGCATAGTCACTTTACCCCAACCTACATGTACAAATTACCTCAACTAACCTGTACCCCCGCACATTGACTTGGTACCGGTACCCTTTGTATATAGCCTTGTATTTGTTATTTTATTTTATGTGTTACTTTATTTAGTAAATATTTTCTTAACTCTTTCTTGAACTGCTTTGTTTGTTAAGGGCTTGTAAGTAAGCATTTGGTGCATGTGACAAATACAATTTGATTTAATATACAGTACCTGTGTTGCACAATGCCAATGCAACCCGATATTGGACAAATCTCCCCATGTCACGTTTCAACAGCTCTCTTTGATATCCGACTGATAGTATTATGTTGCCTTAAATAAGACAGCAGAATGTGTTGCCTGTGCCAGGTCTCACAGGCTGGGCCCATGTCTCTCTAACCCAGATCAGGATGCAAGCATTAATCCTGGGAGAGGGCCTGGGGCCACCCCAGCACTGCTGCAGGTTGGTGGGGAGAGAGGGAGGCGACAGATGGGGCTTGCTACTCCAGAGCTAGGAAGGAGTGGAGAGGTTGGCATCTCAGGGTGAGAGAACATAGTGACACTCCTGTTCCTGCACTGAACCAGGCTTGAACCACGCAGGCAGCATCCACACACGCTCAAACACTATGCAAGGATACACAGGCTTCAGGAATTATGGGCTTACTTCTCGCACACAAGCATGCTACAGTCTGAATATACCACACCAAGTATCTCTGTTCGTTGTATCACAGTGCTACAGTCTGAATATCAAATCAAATCCAATTTTATTGGTCACACATATTTTGCAGACGTTATTGTGGATGTAGTGAAATTGTGTTCCTAGCTCCAACAGTGCAGCAGTATCTAAAAATACACACAAATCTAAAAGCAAAACAATTGAATTAAGAAATAGATAACTATTAGCATGAGCAATGCCGGAGTGGCATTGACAAATATACATTAGAATAGAATACAGTATGTACGTATGAGTAAAGCAGTAATGATGCGTTGGGCAGAGTGCACCACCCTCTGGAGAGCCCTGCGGTTGCGGGCGGTGCAGTTGCCATACCAGGCGGTGTTCCAGACGACTGTGTGGTCACGCTCTCCGAAACCGATGTGAGTAAGACCTTTAAACAGGTCAACATTCTCAAGGCCACAGGGCCAGACGGATTACCAGGACGTGTACTCCGAGCATGCCCTGACCAACTGACAAGTGTCTTCACTGACATTTTCAACCTGTCCCTGACTGAGTATGTAATACCAACATGTTTCAAGCAGACCACCATAGTCCCGATGCCCAAGAATACTAAGGTAACCTGCCTAAATGACTACAGACCCATAGCACTCACGTCTATAGCCATGAAGTGCTTTGAAAGGCTGGTCATGGCTCAGATCAACACCATTCTTCCAAAAACCCTAGACCCACTCCAATTTGCATACCGCCTCAACAGATCCACAGATGATGCAATCTCTATTGCACTCAACACTTCCCTTTCCCACCTGGACAAAAGGAACACCTACAGTTGAAGTCGGAAGTTTACATACACTTAGGTTGGAGTCATTAAAACTTGTTTTTCAACCACTCCACACATTTCTTGTTAACAAACTATAGTTTTGGCAAGTCGGTTAGGACATCTACTTTGTGCATGACACAAGTAATTTTTTCAACAATTGTTTTCTAACAATTGTTTATTATTTCACTTATAATTGACTGTATCACAATTCCAGTCGGTTAGAAGTGTACATAGACTAAGTTTACTGTGCCTTTAAACAGCTTGGAAAATTCCAGAAAATGTCATGGCTTTAGAAGCTTCTGATAAGCTAATTTACATAATTTGAGTCAATTGGAGGTGTACCTGTGGATGTATTTCAAGGTCTCCTTCAAACTCTGTGCCTCTTTGCCTATCATCACTGGAAGATCAAAAGGAATCAGCAAAGACCTCTGGTTCATCCTTGGGAGCACTTTCCAAACACCTGAAGATACCACGTTCATCTGTACAAACAATAGTACTCAAGTATAAACACCATGGGACCACGCAGCCGTCATACTGCTCAGGAAGGAGACGCCTTCTGTCTCCTAGAGATGAACGTACTTTGGTGCGAAAAGTGCAAATCAATCCTAGAGAAACAGCAAAGGACCTTGTGAAGATGCTGGAGGAAACAGGTACAAAAGTATCTATATCCACAGTAAAACGAGTCCTATATCGACATAACCTGAAAGGCCGCTCAGCAAGGAAGAAGCCACTGCTCCTAAACCGCCATAAAAAAGCCAGACTACGGTTTGCACCTGCACATTTACATTTACATTTAAGTCATTTAGCAGACGCTCTTATCCAGAGCGACTTACAAATTGGTGAATTCACCTTCTGACATCCAGTGGAACAGCCACTTTACAATAGTGCATCTAAATCATTAAGGGGGGGTGAGAAGGATTACTTATCCTATCCTAGGTATTCCTT
This sequence comes from Oncorhynchus masou masou, assembly GCF_036934945.1. Classification (NCBI taxonomy): domain Eukaryota; kingdom Metazoa; phylum Chordata; class Actinopteri; order Salmoniformes; family Salmonidae; genus Oncorhynchus; species Oncorhynchus masou. The sequence goes on along the minus strand of NC_088235.1, from coordinate 20,545,830 downwards.
GAAGAGGTGGGGTTTCAGGTGTCTCCGGAAGGTGGTGATTGACTCCGCTGTCCTGGCGTCGTGAGGGAGTTTGTTCCACCATTGGGGGGCCAGAGCAGCGAACAGTTTTGACTGGGCTGAGCGGGAAGGGGACACATGGGGACACATGGGGACAAAGATCGTACTTTTTGGAGAAATGTCTTCTGGTCTGATGAAAACAAATATAACTGTTTGGCTATAATGAAGGAATTTAGATGCAACTGTCTACTGTAGCTGTCACATTGCTAGTGATTTTAGGGCCGGGATGATACCAGTATCGCAATACTCCTTGGTAGTGTGGCAAGGAAGCATAACACAAAGCGGATTTAACTCCTTTAGGAAAGCAGTCCTAATGTTGGAAACAGACATTATGTTGTCATCCAGAGTCACATGTATTTATTTATCAAGCTGTAGCACACAATATATTACAGCAGGTTTTTAAAGGACTAAAGGGTTTGATCTGCTACGTGATTTCATTTTTGCCATGGACAAAATATTATCGTCCCAGTCCTAAGTGATCTGTAAAGGTATGGTGAATAATATGCGACGGGGAGGAAAGTTGGATTCCTCAACTCCCACAGCTGTCTGCCTGCTCCCTGGAGGCGCCCTCTGTCTTGGCTCGCCCACATGTGGCTCTGTATGGGGGTGTTGCCTTGTTCTCCGTGTGTGTGTTGCCTCCTGACTCACCTCTGCAGCAAGCAGGTGCCGGAGCGGTCTGGAACAGACTGACGGTGCAGGGGGGCTTTCTCATGGCAGCCTGTCCAAGCCTCTCTTCACACACACACACACACACACACACACACACACACACACACACACACACACACACACACACACACACACAGAACTGATCTGGAAGTAATCAGTGCCTCAACACCAAGGGCGTCCACAACACAACAGCTCTGATTGGTTAGGTAGAGATAGTCTGCCAACTCCACATTGACGTACTTATGGCCTGAGTCTAAATACAGTACTACTAACTGTTTACTATGGAGTCTAAATACTGTACTACTTACTGTTTACTAATGAGTCTAAGTACTGTATTGCATACTGTTTACTAATGAGTCTAAATACTGTACTACTTACTGTTTACTACGGAGTCTAAATACTGTATTAGTTACTGTTTACTACAGAGTCTAAATACAGTACTACTAACTGTTTACAATGGAGTCTAAATACTGTACTACTTACTGTTTACTAATGAGTCTAAGTACTGTATTACATTCTGTTTACTAATGAGTCTAAATACTGTACTACTTACTGTTTACTACGGAGTCTAAATACTGTACTACTTACTGTTTACTAATGAGTCTAAGTACTGTATTACATACCGTTTACTAATGAGTCTAAATACTGTACTACTTACTGTTTACTACAGAGTCTAAATACTGTACTACTTACTGTTTACTAATGAGTCTAAGTACTGTATTACATACTGTTTACTAATGAGTCTAAATACTGTACTACTTACTTTTTACTAATGAGTCTAAGTACTGTATTACATACTGTTTACTAATGAGTCTAAATACTGTACTACTTACTGTTTACTACGGAGTCTAAATACTGTACTACTTACTGTTTACTAATGAGTCTAAGTACTGTATTACATACTGTTTACTAATGAGTCTAAATACTGTACTACTTACTGTTTACTACGGAGTCTAAATACTGTACTACTTACTGTTTACTAATGAGTCTAAGTACTGTATTACATACTGTTTACTAATGAGTCTAAATACTGTACTACTTACTGTTTACTAATGAGTCTAAGTACTGTATTACATACTGTTTACTAATGAGTCTAAATACTGTACTACTTACTGTTTACTAATGAGTCTAAATACTGTACTACCTACTGTTTACTAATGAGTCTAAATACTGTATTAGTTACTGTTTACTACGGAGTTGTCACGTCTAATCAAGGTGGGTGGAATCAGGCGCAGAGAGCAGATAGCGATATAAAGTTTTATTCTCCGGGGGAACAAAATAAACAACAGTCAACCCAAATACACACAGGGTGAATTCATCCAACACAGGATAAAGACTAACTGGAGAATAAGAAACACAAAACACCGACAGACAAAATGAATGACAAAATAAACAATCCCGCACAAAACAAGGGCGGGACAACCTACATTAAATACAGACACTAATTAACTAAACAACACACAGGTGAAACCAATTAGACAAAACCAACAGATACACCAAAAAGGGATCGGTAGTGGCTAATAGGACGGTGACGACGACCGCCGAGCACCGCCCGAACGGGCAGGAGAGCCAACTTACGGAAGTCGTGACAGGAGTCTAAATACTGTACTACTAACTGTTTACTATGGAGTCTAAATACTGTACTACTTACTGTTTACTAATGAGTCTAAGTACTGTATTACATACTTTTTACTAATGAGTCTAAATACTGTACTACTTACTGTTTACTACGGAGTCTAAATACTGTACTACTTACTGTTTACTACGGAGTCTAAATACTGTATTAGTTACTGTTTACTACAGAGTCTAAATACAGTACTACTAACTGTTTACTATGGAGTCTAAATACTGTACTACGTACTGTTTACTAATGAGTCTAAGTACTGTATTACATACTGTTTACTAATGAGTCTAAATACTGTACTGCTTACTGTTTACTACGGAGTCTACATACTGTACTACTTACTGTTTACTAATGAGTCTAAATACTGTACTACATAGTGTTTACTAATGAGTCTAAATACTGTACTACTTACTGTTTACTTTGGAGTCTAAATACTGTACTACTTACTGTTAACTACTGAGTCTAAATACTGTACTACTTACTATTTACTATGGAGTCTAAATACTGTACTACTTACTGTTTACTACGGAGTCTAAATACTGTATTACGTACTGTTTACTATGGAGTCTAAATACTGTATTACGTACTGTTTACTGTGTGGTACTTAGTTTGTACTACTACAGTTGAAGTCGGAAGTTTACATACACTTAAGTTGGTGTCATTAAAACTCGTTTTTCACCACCCCACAAATTCCTTGTTAATTAACAAACTATAGTTTTGGCAAGTCGGTAAGGACATCTACTTTGTGCATGACACAAGTAATTTTTCCACCAACTGTTTACAGACAGATTATTTCACTAATAAGTCACTGTATCACAATTCCAGTGGGTCAGAAGTTTACATACGCTAAGTTCATTGTGCCTTTAAACAGCTTGGAAAATTCCAGAAAATGATGTCATTGCTTTAGAAGCTTCTGATAAGCTAATTTACATAATTTGAGTCAATTGGAGGTGTACCTGTGGATGTATTTCAAGGTCTCCTTCAAACTCCGTGCCTCTTTGCCTAACATCATTGGAAGATCAAAAGAAAAGACCTCCACAAGTCTGGTTCATCCTTGGGAGCAATTTCCAAACGTCTGAAGGTACCACGTTCACCTGTACAAACAATAGTATGCTAGTATAATCACCGTTGGACCACGCAGCGTCATACTGCTCAGGAAGGACTTGCGTTCTAGAGATGAACGTACTTTGGTGCGAAAAGTTCAAATCAATCCCAGAACAATAGCAAAGGACCTTGTGAAGATGATGGAGTAATCAGGTACAAAAGTATATATATCCACAGTAAAATGAGTCCTATATCGACATAACCTGAAAGGCCGCACAGCAAGGAAGAAGCCACTGCTCCAAACCCACCATAAAAAAGCCAGACTACGGTTTGCAACTGCACATGGGGACAAAGATCGTACATTTTGGAGAAATGTCTTCTGGTCTGATGAAAACAAATAGAGCTGTTTGGCCATACTGACCATTGTTATGCTTGGAGGAAAAGGGGGAGGCTTGCAAACTTAAGAACACCATCCCAAACGTGAATCACGGGGGTGGCAGTATCATTTTGTGGGGGTGCTTTACTGTAGAAGGGACTGGTGCACTTCACAAAATAGATGGCTCTTGAGGCAGGAAAATTATGTGGATATAGTGAAGCAACATCTCAAGACATCAGTCAGTAAGTTAAAGCTTGGTCGCAAATGAATCTTCCAAATGGACAATTACCCAAGCATACTTCCAAAGTTGTGGAAAAATGGCCTAAGGACAACAAAGTCAAGGTATTGGAGTGGCCATGACAAAGCCCTGACCTCAATCCTATAGAACATTTGTGGGCAGAACTGAAAATGCCTGTGCGAGCAAGGAGGCGTACAAACCTGACTCAGATACACCAGCACTGTCAGGAGGAATGGGTTAAAATTCACCCAAATATTGTGGGAAGCTTGTGGAAGGCTAACCGAAACATTTGAACCAAGTTAAACAATTTAAAGGCGATGTTACCAAATACTAATTGAGTGTGTGTAAACTTCTGACCCACTGGGAATGTGATGAAAGAAGTTAAAGCTAAAATAAATAATTATCTCTACTATTATTCTGACATTTCACATTCTTAAAATAAAGTGGTGATCCTAACTGACCGAAACAGGAAATTATTACTAGGATAAATGCCAGGAATTGTACAGGCTTAGGTGTATGTAAACTTCCGATTTCAACTGTATATCTAACAGTATTACATTCTGATACTATATTTGGATATTTTGAACATATTGCTTACAAAAAATGTATGCAATAAGCTAGGAATATCAACATATTACAGCCTCATCCATACTAACAAGGTGCTCCACTGTTGAATTACAGGAGACTATGAATAATTTGGTACTCAAGTGTAAAAGCTAAATGTTTATGTTTACAAATATTGTATAATTACTGTGAAGTTATTCAGTGTTATATCCATTGGTACAGAAGTTTCCCATACTAACTTTCTCTCTCTGTCATAGCCATCGGTACAGCAGGTTTCCATACTTAATCTTTCTCAGTCTCAGTCATCTGTACAGCATGTCAGAGAGAGAGAGTTAGAGTTAGAAGAGAGAGAGTTAGTATGGAAACATGCTGTACCGATGGCTAACTCTCTCTCTGTCATAGTCATCTGTACAGCAGGCTTCCATACCTTTTACCATCCTTACAGCCCACTATTTAGTCTTACAAGCCCACTCGTGCCTCTGACCTTCCATACAGCCCACTCTTTCCTCTTACCATCCATACAGCCCACTCTTTCCTCTTACCATCCATACAGCCCACTCTTTCCTCTTACCATCCATACAGCCCACTCTTTCCTCTTACCATCCATACAGCCCACTCTTTCTTCTTACCATCGATACAGCCCACTCTTACCTCTTACCATCAATAGAGCCCACTCTCTCTTCTTACCATCCAAAAATCCCAGTCGTTCCTCTTACGATCCATACAGCCCACTCTTTCCTCTTACCATCCATACATCCCAGTCGTTCCTCTTACCATTTATACAGCCCACTCATTCTTCTTACCATTCATACAGCCCACTCTTTATTCTTACCATCCATACAGCCCACTCTTGCCTCTTACCATTCATACAGCCCACTCTTTCCTCTTACCGCCCATACAGCCCACTCTTTCTTCTTACTATCCATACAGCCCACTCTTTCTTCTTACCATCCATACATGCCAGTTGTTCCTCTTACCATACATACAGCCCACTCGTTCCTCTTACCACCCATACAGCCCACTCTTGCCTCTTACCATTCATACAGCCCACTCTTTCTTCTTGCCATCCATACAGCCCACTCTTTCCTCTTACCATCCATAGAGCCCACCCTTTCTTATTACCACCCATAGAGCCCACTGTTTCCTCTTACCATTCATACAGCCCACTCTTGCCTCTTACCGCCCATACAGCCCACTCTTGCCTCTTACCATTCATACAGCCCACTCTTTACTCTTACCGTCCATACAGCCCACTCTTTCTTTTTACTATCCATACAGCCCACTCTTTCTTCTTACCATCCATACATCCCAGTCGTTCCTCTTACCATCCATACAGCCCACACTTTCCTCTTACCATCCATACAGCCGACTCTTTCTTCTTGCCATCCATACAGCCCACTCTTTCCTGTTACCATCCATAGAGCCCACCCTTTCTTCTTACCACCCATAGAGCCCACTGTTTCCTCTTACCATTCATACAGCCCACTCTTGCCTCTTACCGCCCATACAGCCCACTCTTGCCTCTTACCATTCATACAGCCCACTCTTTACTCTTACCATCCATACAGCCCACTCTTTCTTCTTACCATCCATACATCCCAGTCGTTCCTCTTACCATCCATACAGCCCACACTTTCCTCTTACCATCCATACAGCCCACTCTTTCTTCTTGCCATCCATACAGCCCACTCTTTCCTCTTACCATCCATAGAGCCCACCCTTTCTTCTTACCACCCATAGAGCCCACTGTTTCCTCTTACCGTCCATACAGCCCATTCTTGCCTCTTACCATCCATACAGCCCAATCTTTCCTCTTACCACCCATAGAGCCCACCCTTTCTTATTACCACCCATAGAGCCCATGGTTTCCTCTTACCATTCATACAGCTCACTCTTGCCTCTTACCGTCCATACAGCCCACTCTTTCCTCTTACCATCCATACAGCCCACTCTTTCTTCTTACCATCCATACAGCCCACTCTTTCCTCTTACCATCAATAGAGCCCACTCGTTCTTCTTATCATCCAAAAATCCCAATCGTTCCTCTTACGATCCATAAAGTCCACTCTTTCCTCTTACCATCCTTATAGCCCACTCTTTCTTCTTGCCATCCATACAGCCCACTCTTTCTTCTTACCATCCATACAGCTCACTCTTTTTTCTTGCCATCCATACAACCCACTCTTTCTTCTTACCATCAATACAGCCTACTCTTTCTTCTTACCATCCATAGAGCCCACTCTTGCCTCTTACCATTCATACAGCCCACTCTTGGCTCTTACCGCCCATACAGCCCACTATTTCTTCTTACTATCCATACAGCCCACTCTTTCTTCTTACTATCCATACAGCCCACTCTTTCTTCTTACTATCCATACAGCCCACTCTTTCTTCTTACCATCCATACATCCCAGTCATTCATCTTACCATCCATACAGCCCACTTTTCCTCTTACCATTCATACAGCCCACTCTTGCCTCTTACCGCCCATACAGCCCACTCTTGCCTCTTACCATTCATGCAGCCCACTCTTTACTCTTACCATCCATAGAGCCCACTGTTTCCTCTTACCATTCATACAGCCCACTCTTTCTTCTTACTATCCATACAGCCCACTCTTTCTTCTTACTATCCATACAGCCCACTCTTTCTTCTTACCATCCATACATCCCAGTCGTTCATCTTACCATCCATACAGCCCACTCTTTCCTCTTACCATCCATACAGCCCACTCTTTCTTCTTGCCATCCATACAGCCCACTCTTTCCTCTTACCATCCATAGAGCCCACCCTTTCTTATTACCACCCATAGAGGCCACTGTTTCCTCTTACCATTCATACCGCCCACTCTTGCCTCTTACCGCCCATACAGCCTACTCTTGCCTCTTACCATTCATACAGCCCACTCTTTCCTCTTACCATCCATACAGCCCACCCTTTCTTCTTACCACCCATAGAGCCCACTGTTTCTTCTTACCATTCATACACCCCACTCTTGCCTCTTACTGTCCATACAGCCCACTCTTGCCTCTTACCATCCATACAGCCCATTCTTTCCTCTTACCATCCATAGAGCCCACCCTTTCTTATTACCACCCATAGAGCCCACTGTTTCCTCTTACCATTCATACAGCCCACTCTTGCCTCTTACCGTCCATACAGCCCACTCTTTCCTCTTACCATCCATACAGCCCACTCTTTCTTCTTACTATCCATACAGCCCACTCTTTCTTCTTACCATCCATACAGCCCACTCTTTCCTCTTACCATCAATAGAGCCCACTCTTTCTTCTTATCATCCAAAAATCCCAATTGTTCCTCTTACGATCCATACAGTCCACTCTTTCCTCTTACCATCCATATAGCCCACTCTTTCCTCTTACCATACATACAGCCCACTCTTTCTTCTTGCCATCCATACAGCCCACTCTTTCTTCTTACCATCCATACAGCTCACTCTTTCTTCTTGCCATCCATACAGCCCACTCTTTCTTCTTACCATCCATACAGCTCACTCTTTCTTCTTACCATCCATAGAGCCCACTCTTGCCTCTTACCATTCATACAGCCCACTCTTGGCTCTTACCGCCCATACAGCCCACTCTTGCCTCTTACCATTCATACAGCCCACTCTTTCCTCTTACCATCCATAGAGCCCACCCTTTCTTCTTACCACCCATAGAGCCCACTGTTTCCTCTTAACATTCATACAGCCCACACTTGCCTCTTATACCGTCCATACAGCCCACTCTTTCCTCTTACCATCAATACAGCCCACTCTTTCTTCTTACCATCCATACAGCCCACTCTTTCCTCTTACCATCAATAGAGCCCACTCTTTCTTCTTATCTTCCAAAAATCCCAATCGTTCCTCTTACCATCCATACATTCCACTCTTTCCATCCATCTCTTTCCTCTTACCATCCATACAGCCCACTCTTTCTTTCTTACCATCCATACAGCCCACTCTTTCTTCTTACCATCCATACAGCTCACTCTTTCTTCTTGCCATCCATACAGCCCACTCTTTCCTCTTACCATCCATACAGCCCACTCTTGCCTCTTACCATTTATACAGCCCACTCTTTACTCTTACCGTCCATACAGCCCACTCTTTCTTTTTACCATCCATACAGCCCACTCTTTCCTCTTACTATCCATACAGCCCACTCTTTCTTTTTACCATCCATACAGCCCACTCTTTCTTCTTACCATCCATACAGCCCACTCTTTCTTCTTATCATCCATACAGCCCACTCTTTCCTCTTACCATCCATACAGCCCACTCTTTCTTCTTACCATCCATACAGCCCACTCTTTCCTCTTACCATCCATACAGCCCACTCTTTCCTCTTACCATCCATACAGCCCACTCTTTCTTCTTACCATCCATACAGCCCACTCTTTCCTCTTACCATCCATACAGCCCACTCTTTCTTCTTACCATCCATACAGCCCACTCTTTCTTCTTACCATCCATAGAGCCCACTCTTTCCTCTTACCATCCATACAGCCCACTCTTTCTTACTTACCACCCATACAGCCCACTCTTTCCTCTTACCATTCATACAGCCCACTCTTTCCTCTTACCATCCATACAGCCCACTCTTTCCTCTTACCATCCATACAGCCCACTCTTTCTTCTTACCATCCATACAGCCCACTCTTTCTTCTTACCATCCATACAGCCCACTCTTTCTTCTTACCATCCATACAGCCCACTCTTTCCTCTTACCGCCCATACAGCCCATTTTCCTCTTACCATCCATACAGCCCACTCTTTCTTCTTACCATCCATACAGCCCACTCTTTCTTCTTGCCATCCATACAGCCCACTCTTTCTTCTTACCATCCATACAGCTCACTCTTTCTTCTTGCCATCCATACAGCCCACTCTTTCCTCTTACCATCAATACAGCACACTCTTGCCTCTTACCGTCCATACAGCCCACTCTTTCCTCTTACCATCCATACAGCCCACTCTTTCCTCTTACCATCCATACAGCCCACTCTTTCTTCTTACCATCCATACAGCCCACTCTTTCCTCTTACCATCCATACAGCCCACTCTTTCTTCTTGCCATCCATACAGCCCACTCTTTCCTCTTACCATCCATACAGCCCACCCTTTCTTCTTACCACCCATAGAGCCCACTCTTTCTTCTTACCATCCAAACAGCTCACTCTTTCTTCTTGCCATCCATACAGCCCACTCTTTCCTCTTACCATCCATACAGCCCACTCTTTCTTCTTACCATCCATAGAGCCCACTCTTGCCTCTTACCATTCATACAGCCCACTCTTGGCTCTTACCACCCATACAGCCCACTCTTGCCTCTTACCATTCACAGCCCACTCTTTCTTCTTACTATCCATACAGCCCACTCTTTCTTCTTACTATCCATACAGCCCACTCTTTCTTCTTACTATCCATACAGCCCACTCTTTCTTCTTACCATCCATACATCCCACTTTTCCTCTTACCATTCATACAGCCCACTCTTGCCTCTTACCGCCCATACAGCCCATTCTTGCCTCTTACCATCCATACAGCCCAATCTTTCCTCTTACCATCCATACAGCCCACTCTTTCCTCTTACCATCCATACAGCCCACTCTTTCTTCTTACCATCCATACAGCCCACTCTTTCTTCTTTCCATCCATACAGCCCACTCTTTCTTCTTACCATCCATAAACCCATCCCACCCATCCACTGTTCCTCTTACCATCCATACAGCCCACTCTTTCCTCTTACCATCCATACAGCCCACTCTTCATACAGCCCACTCTTACTCTTATCCATACAGCCCACTCTTTCTTCTTACTATCCATACAGCCCACTCTTTCTTCTTACCATCCATACATCCCACTCTTTCCTCTTACCATCCATACAGCCCACTCTTTCCTCTTACCATCCATACAGCCCACTCTTTCTTCTTACCATTCATACAGCCCACTCTTTCTTCTTACCATCCATACAGCCCACTCTTTCTTCTTACCATCCATAGAGCCCACTCTTTCTTCTTACCATCCATACAGCCCACTCTTTCTTCTTACCATCCATACAGCCCACTCTTTCTTCTTACCATCCATACAGCCCACTCTTTCTTCTTACCATCCATACATCCCACTCTTTCCTCTTACAATCCATACAGCCCACTCTTTCCTCTTACCATCCATACAGCCCACTCTTTCCTCTTACCATCCATACAGCCCACTCTTTCTTCTTACCATCCATACAGCCCACTCTTTCTTCTTACCATCCATACAGCCCACTCTTTCCTCTTACCATCCATACAGCCCACTCTTTCTTTTACCATCCATACAGCCCATCCATACATCCCACTTTTCCTCTTACCATTCATACAGCCCACTCTTTCTCTTACCATCCATACAGCCCACTCTTTCTTCTTACCATCCATACAGCCCACTCTTTCTTCTTACCATCCATACATCCCAGTCCTCTTACCATCCATACAGCCCACTCTTTCCTCTTACCATCCATACAGCCCACTCTTTCCTCTTACCATCCATACAGCCCACTCTTTCTTCTTACCATCCATACAGCCCACTCTTTCCTCTTACCATCAATACAGCCCACTCTTTCTTCTTACCATCCATAGAGCCCACTCTTTCCTCTTACCATTCATACAGCCCACTCTTTCTCTCTTACCATCCATACAGCCCACTCTTTCTTCTTACCATCCATACAGCCCACTCTTTCTTCTTACCATCCATACAGCCCACTCTTTCTTCTTACCATCCATACAGCCCACTCTTTCCTTCTTACCATCCATACAGCCCACTCTTTCCTCTTACCATCCATACAGCCCACTCTTTCCTCTTACCATTCATACAGCCCACTCTTTCTCTTACCATTACAGCCATTTCCACCATCCATACAGCCCACTCTTTCTTCTTACCATCCATACAGCCCACTCTTTCTTCTTACCATCCATACAGCCCACTCTTTCCTTCTTACCATCCATAGAGCCCACTCTTTCTTCTTATCATCCAAAAATACCAATCGTTCCTCTTACCATCCATACAGTCCACTCTTTCCTCTTACCATCCATACAGCCCACTCTTTCCTCTTACCATCCATACAGCCCACTCTTTCTTCTTACCATCCATACAGCCCACTCTTTCTTCTTACCATCCATACAGCCCACTCTTTCTCTTACCATCCATACAGCCCACTCCTTTACCATCCATACAGCCGACTCTTTCTTCTTACCATCCATACAGCCCACTCTTTCCTCTTACCATCCATACAGCCCACTCTTTCTTCTTACCATCCATACCAGCCCACTCTTTCCTCTTACCATCCATACAGCCCACTCTTTCTTCTTACCATCCATAGAGCTTCTTTTCTTCTTACCATCCATACAGCCCACTCTTTCTTCTTACCATCCATACAGCCCACTCTTTCTTCTTACCATCCATATAGCCCATCTTTCCTCTTACCATCCATACAGCCCACTCTTTCCTCTTACCATCCATACAGCCCACTCTTTCCTCTTACCATCCATCCATAGAGCCCACTTTCTTTTACCACCCATAGAGGCCACTCTTACCATTCATACAGCCCACTCTTTCTCTTACCATCCATACAGCCCACTCTTTCCTCTTACCATCCATACAGCCCACTCTTTCCTCTTACCATCCATAGAGCCCACCCTTTCTTCTTACCACCCATAGAGCCCACTGTTTCCTCTTACCATTCATACAGCCCACTCTTGCCTCTTACCGTCCATACAGCCCACTCTTTCCTCTTACCATCCATACAGCCCACTCTTTCCTCTTACCATCCATACAGCCCACTCTTTCTTCTTACCATCCATACAGCCCACTCTTTCCTCTTACCATCAATAGAGCCCACTCTTTCTTCTTATCATCCAAAAATCCCAATCGTTCCTCTTACGATCCATACAGTCCACTCTTTCCTCTTACCATCCATATAGCCCACTCTTTCCTCTTACCATCCATACAGCCCACTCTTTCTTCTTGCCATCCATACAGCCCACTCTTTCTTCTTACCATCCATACAGCTCACTCTTTCTTCTTGCCATCCATACAGCCCACTCTTTCCTCTTACCATCAATACAGCCTACTCTTTCTTCTTACCATCCATAGAGCCCACTCTTGCCTCTTACCATTCATACAGCCCACTCTTGGCTCTTACCGCCCATACAGCCCACTCTTTCTTCTTACTATCCATACAGCCCACTCTTTCTTCTTACTATCCATACAGCCCACTCTTTCTTCTTACTATCCATACAGCCCACTCTTTCTTCTTACCATCCATACATCCCAGTCGTTCATCTTACCATCCATACAGCCCACTCTTTCCTCTTACCATCCATACAGCCCACTCTTTCTTCTTGCCATCCATACAGCCCACTCTTTCCTCTTACCATCCATAGAGCCCACCCTTTCTTCTTACCACCCATAGAGCCCACTGTTTCCTCTTACCATTCATACAGCCCACTCTTTCCTCTTACCATCCATACAGCCCACTCTTTCCTCTTACCATCATACAGCCCACTCTTTCTTCTTACCATCCATACAGCCCAGTCGTTCCTCTTACCATCCATACAGCCCACTCTTTCCTCTTACCATCCATACAGCCCACTCTTTCCTCTTACCATCCATACAGCCCACTCTTTCCTCTTACCATCCATACAGCCCACTCTTTCCTCTTACCATCCATACAGCCCACTCTTTCTTCTTACCATCCATACAGCCCACTCTTTCTTCTTACCATCCATACAGCCCACTCTTTCTTCTTACCATCCATAGAGCCCACTCTTTCTTCTTACCATCCATACAGCCCACTCTTTCTTCTTACCATCCATACAGCCCACTCTTCATCTTACCATCCATACAGCCCACTCTTTCCTCTTACCATCCATACAGCCCACTCTTTCCTCTTACCATCCATACAGCCCACTCTTTCCTCTTACCATCCATACAGCCCACTCTTTCTTCTTACCATCCATAGAGCCCACTTTTTCCTCTTACCATCCATAGAGCCCACTCTTTCTTCTTACCATCATAGAGCCCACTCTTTCCTTTTACCGTCCCTACAGCCCACTCTTTCTTCTTACCATCCATATATCCCAGTCGTTCCTCATACCATCCATACAGCCTACACTTTCCTCTTACCATCCATACAGCCCACTCGTTCCTCTTACCATCCATAGAGCCCACTCTTTCTTCTTACCATCCATACAGCCACTCTTTCCTCTTACCATCCATACAGCCCACTCTTTCCTCTTACCATCCATAGAGCCCACTCTTTCCTCTTACCATCCATAACAGCCCACTCTTTCCTCTTACCATCCATACAGCCCACTCTTTCCTCTTACCATCCATACAGCCCACTCTTCTTCTTACCATCCATACAGCCCACTCTTTCCTCTTACCATCCATACAGCCCACTCTTTCTTACCATCCATACAGCCCACTCTTTCCTCTTACCATCCATAGAGCCCACTCGTTCCTCTTACCATCCATACAGCCCACTCTTTCCTCTTACCATCCATACAGCCCACTCTTTCCTCTTACCATCCATACAGCCCACTCTTTCTTCTTACCATCCATACAGCCCACTCTTTCTTCTTACTATCCATACAGCCCACTCTTTCTTCTTACCATCCATACATCCCAGTCGTTCCTCTTACCATCCATACAGCCCACTCTTTCCTCTTACCATCCATACAGCCCACTCTTTCTTCTTGCCATCCATACAGCCCACTCTTTCCTCTTACCATCCATAGAGCCCACCCTTTCTTCTTACCACCCATAGAGCCCACTGTTTCCTCTTACCATTCATACAGCCCACTCTTGCCTCTTACTTATACCCCACTCTTGCCTCCATACAGCCCACTCTTTCCTCTTACCATCCATACAGCCCACTCTTTCTTCTTACCATCCATACAGCCCACTCTTTCCTCTTACCATCAATAGAGCCCACTCTTTCTTCTTATCATCCAAAAATCCCAATCGTTCCTCTTACGATCCATACAGTCCACTCTTTCCTCTTACCATCCATATAGCCCACTCTTTCCTCTTACCATCCATACAGCCCACTCTTTCTTCTTGCCATCCATACAGCCCACTCTTTCTTCTTACCATCCATACAGCTCACTCTTTCTTCTTGCCATCCATACAGCCCACTCTTTCCTCTTACCATCAATACAGCCTACTCTTTCTTCTTACCATCCATAGAGCCCACTCTTGCCTCTTACCATTCATACAGCCCACTCTTGGCTCTTACCGCCCATACAGCCCACTCTTTCTTCTTACTATCCATACAGCCCACTCTTTCTTCTTACTATCCATACAGCCCACTCTTTCTTCTTACTATCCATACAGCCCACTCTTTCTTCTTACCATCCATACAGCCCACTCTTTCTTCTTGCCATCCATACAGCCCACTCTTTCCTCTTACCATCCATAGAGCCCACCCTTTCTTATTACCACCCATAGAGGCCACTGTTTCCTCTTACCATTCATACAGCCCACTCTTGCCTCTTACCATTCATACAGCCCACTCTTGCCTCTTACCATCCATACAGCCCACTCTTTACCTCTTACCATCCATACAGCCCACTCTTTCTTCTTACCATCCATACAGCCCACTCTTTCCTCTTACCATCCATAGAGCCCACTCTTTCTTCTTACCATCCATACATCCCAGTCCCACTCCTCTTACCATCCATACAGCCCACCATCCATTTCTTTCTTCCATCCATACAGCCCACTCTTTCTTCTTACCATCCATACAGCCCACTCTTTCCTCTTACCATCCATAGAGCCCACCTTCTTACCATCCATAGAGCCCACTCTTTCCTCTTACCATTCATACAGCCCACTCTTGCCTCTTACCGTCCATACAGCCCACTCTTTCTTCTTACCATCCATACAGCCCACTCTTTCCTTACTTACCATCCATATCCAGCCCACTCTTTCTTCTTACCATCCATACAGCCCACTCCCTCTTACCATCCATACAGCCCACTCTTTCCTCTTACCATCCATACAGCCCACTCTTTCCTCTTACCATCCATACAGCCCACTCTTTCCTCTTACCATCCACCATCCATACAGCCCACTCTTTCTTCTTACCATCCATACAGCCCACTCTTTCCTCTTACCATCAATAGAGCCCACTCTTTCTTCTTACCATCCAAAAATCCCAGCCGTTCCTCTTACGATCCATACAGCCCACTCTTTCCTCTTACCATCCATATAGCCCACTCTTTCCTCTTACCATCCATACAGCCCACTCTTTCTTCTTGCCATCCATACAGCCCACTCTTTCTTCTTACCATCCATACAGCCCACTCTTTCTTCTTGCCATCCATACAGCCCACTCTTTCTTCTACCATCCATACAGCCCACTCTTTCTTCTTACCATCCATAGAGCCCACTCTTTCCTCTTACCATTTTCTTCTTATATCCAGCCCACTCTTTCTTCTTACCGCCCATACAGCCCACTCTTGCCTCTTACCATCCATACAGCCCACTCTTTCCTCTTACCATCCATAGAGCCCACCCTTTCTTCTTACCACCCATAGAGCCCACTGTTTCCTCTTACCATTCATACAGCCCACTCTTGCCTCTTACCATCCATACAGCCCACTCTTTCCTCTTACCATCCATACAGCCCACTCTTTCCTCTTACCATCCATAGAGCCCACCCTTTCTTATTACCACCCATAGAGCCCACTGTTTCCTCTTACCATTCATACAGCCCACTCTTGCCTCTTACTTACCCCATCCATACAGCCCACTCTTTCCTCTTACCATCCATACAGCCCACTCTTTCTTCTTGCCATCCATACAGCCCACTCTTTCTTCTTACCATCCATACAGCCCACTCTTTCCTCTTACCATCAATAGAGCCCACTCTTTCTTCTTATCATCAAAAAATCCCAATCGTTCCTCTTACGATCCATACAGTCCACTCTTTCCTCTTACCATCCATACAGCCCACTCTTTCTTCTTGCCATCCATACAGCCCACTCTTTCTTCTTACCATCCAAACAGCTCACTCTTTCTTCTTGCCATCCATACAGCCCACTCTTTCTTCTTACCATCCATACAGCTCACTCTTTCTTCTTACCATCCATAGAGCCCACTCTTGCCTCTTACCATTCATACAGCCCACTCTTGGCTCTTACCGCCCATACAGCCCACTCTTGCCTCTTACCATTCATACAGCCCACTCTTTCCTCTTACCATCCATACAGCCCACTCTTTCTTCTTACTATCCATACAGCCCACTCTTTCTTCTTACTATCCATACAGCCCACTCTTTCTTCTTACTATCCATACAGCCCACTCTTTCTTCTTACCATCCATACAGCCCACTCTTTCTTCTTACCATCCATACATCCCAGTCGTTCCTCTTACCATCCATACAGCCCACTCTTTCTTTACTCCATACCATCCACCATCAGAGCCCACTCTTTCTTCTTCAACATTCTTACAGCCCACTTTTCCTCTTACCATCCATACAGCCCACTCTTTCCTCTTACCATCCATAGAGCCCACTCTTTCTTCTTACCATCCATACAGCCCACTCTTTCCTCTTACCATCCATACAGCCCACTCTTTTTCTTACCATCCATACAGCCCACTCTTTCCTCTTACCATCATAGAGCCCACTCTTTCTTCTTACCATCCATACATCCCAGTCTTTCCTCTTACCATCCATACAGCCCACTCTTTCCTCTTACCATCCATACAGCCCACTCTTTCTTCTTACCATTCATACAGCCCACTCTTTCCTCTTACCATCCATACAGCCCACTCTTTCTTCTTACTATCCATACAGCCCACTCTTTCTTCTTACCATCCATACAGCCCACTCTTTCCTCTTACCATCCATACAGCCCACTCTTTCTTCTTACCATCCATACAGCCCACTCTTTCCTCTTACCATTCATACAGCCCACTCTTGCCTCTTACCATCCATACAGCCCACTCTTTCTCTTACCATCCATACAGCCCACTCTTTCCTCTTACCATCCATACAGCAGCCCACTCTTTCCTCTTACCATCCATACAGCCCACTCTTTCTTCTTACCATCCATACAGCCCACTCTTTCCTCTTACCATCCATACAGCCCACTCTTTCCTCTTACCATCCATACAGTCACTCTTTCCTCTTAGCATCCATACAGCCCACTCTTTTCCTCTTACCATCCATACAGCCCACTCTTTCTTCTTACCATCCATACAGCCCACTCTTTCCTCTTACCATCCATACAGCCCACTCTTTCTTCTTACCATCCATAGAGCCCACTCTTTCTTCTTACCATCCATACAGCCCACTCTTCCTCTTACCATCCATACAGCCCACTCTTTCCTCTTACCATCCATACCCAGCTTACCATCCATACATTCTTCCTCTTACCATCCATACAGCCCACTCTTTCCTCTTACCATCCATAGAGCCCACTCTTTCTTCTTACCATCCATACAGCCCACTGTTTCCTCTTACCATTCATACAGCCCACTCTTTTCTCTTACCGTCCATACAGCCCACTCTTGCCTCTTACCGTCCATACAGCCCACTCTTTCCTCTTACCATCCATACAGCCCACTCTTTCTTCTTACCATCCATACAGCCCACTCTTTCCTCTTACCATCAATAGAGCCCACTCTTTCTTCTTATCATCCAAAAATCCCAATCGTTCCTCTTACGATCCATACAGTCCACTCTTTCCTCTTACCATCCATATAGCCCACTCTTTCCTCTTACCATCCATACAGCCCACTCTTTCTTCTTGCCATCCATACAGCCCACTTTTCCTCTTACCATCCATACAGCCCACTCTTTCTTCTTACCATCCATACAGCTCACTCTTTCTTCTTGCCATCCATACAGCCCACTCTTTCCTCTTACCATCCATAGAGCCCACCCTTTCTTCTTACCACCCATAGAGCCCACTGTTTCCTCTTACCATTCATACAGCCCACTCTTGTCTCTTACCGTCCATACAGCCCACTCTTTCCTCTTACCATCCATACAGCCCACTCTTTCTTCTTACCATCCATACAGCCCACTCTTTCTTCTTACTATCCATACAGCCCACTCTTTCTTCTTACCATCCATACAGCCCACTCTTTCCTCTTACCATCCATAGAGCCCACCCTTTCTTATTACCACCCATAGAGCCCACTGTTTCCTCTTACCATTCATACAGCCCACTCTTGCCTCTTACCGTCCATACAGCCCACTCTTTCCTCTTACCATCCATACAGCCCACTCTTTCCTCTTACCATCCATACAGCCCACTCTTTGTTCTTACCATCCAAACAGCCCACTCTTTCTTCTTGCCATCCATACAGCCCACTCTTTCTTCTTACCATCCATACAGCCCACTCTTTCTTCTTACCATCCATAGAGCCCACTCCTTTACCATCTTACCCCATCCATACAGCCCACTCTTTCCTCTTACCATTCATCCATACAGCCCACTCTTTCTTCTTACCATCCATACAGCCCACTCTTTCTTCTTACCATCCATACAGCCCACTCTTTCTTCTTACCATCCATACAGCCCACTCTTTCTTCTTACCATCCATACAGCCCACTCTTTCCTCTTACCATCCATAGAGCCCACTCTTTCCTCTTACCATTCATACAGCCCACTCTTGGCTCTTACCATCCATACAGCCCACTCTTTCTTCTCATTACCATCCATACAGCCCACTCTTTCCTCTTACCATCCATACAGCCCACTCTTTCCTCTTACCATCCATACAGCCCACTCTTTCTCTTACCATCCATAGAGCCCACTCTTTCCTCTTACCATCCATACAGCCCACTCTTTCTTCTTGCCATCCATACAGCCCACTCTTTCCTCTTACCATCCATACAGCCCACTCTTTCCTCTTACCATCCATAGAGCCCACTCTTTCTTCTTACCATCATAGAGCCCACTCTTTCCTTTTACCGTCCATACAGCTCACTCTTTCTTCTTACCATCCATACATCCCAGTCTTTCCTCTTAACATTCATACAGCCCACTCTTGCCCCTTACCATCCATACAGTCACTCTTTCTTCTTAACATCCATACAGCCCACTCTTTCCTCTTACCATCCATACAGTCACTCTTTCTTCTTACCATCCATACAGCCCACACTTTCTTCTTACCATCCATATAGCCCACACTTTCCTCTTACAATCCATACAGCCCACTCTTTCCTCTTACCATCCGTACAGCCCACCATCCGTTCTTTCTTCTTACCATCCATACCCAGCCCATACAGCCCAGTCTTTACTCTTACCATCCATACAGCCCACTCTTTCCTCTTACCATCCATACAGCCCACTCGTTCCTCTTACCATCCATAGAGCCCACTCGTTCCTCTTACCATCCATACAGCCCACTCGTTCCTCTAAACATCCATACAGCCCACTCTTTCCTCTTACCATCCATAGAGCCCACTCGTTGCTCTTACCATCCATACATCCCAGTCGTTCCTCTTACCATCCATACAGCCCACACTTTCCTCTTACCATCCATACAGCCCACTCTTTCTTCTTGCCATCCATACAGCCCACTCTTTCCTCTTACCATCCATAGAGCCCACCCTTTCTTCTTACCACCCATAGAGCCCACTGTTTCCTCTTACCATTCATACAGCCCACTCTTGCCTCTTACCGTCCATACAGCCCACTCTTTCCTCTTACCATCCATACAGCCCATTCTTTCTTCTTACCATCCATACAGCCCACTCTTTCCTCTTACCATTAATAGAGCCCACTCTTTCTTCTTATCATCCAAAAATCCCAATCGTTCCACTTACGATCCATACAGTCCACTCTTTCCTCTTACCATCCATATAGCCCACTCTTTCTTCTTACCATCCATACAGCCCACTCTTTCTTCTTGCCATCCATACAGCCCACTCTTTCTTCTTACCATCCATACAGCCCACTCTTTCTTCTTACCATCCATACAGCTCACTCTTTCATCTTGCCATCCATACAGCCCACTCTTTCCTCTTACCATCCACAGAGCCCACCCTTTCTTATTACCACCCATAGAGGCCACTGTTTCCTCTTACCATTCATACAGCCCACTCTTGCCTCTTACCGCCCATACAGCCCACTCTTGCCTCTTACCATCCATACAGCCCACACTTTCCTCTTACCATCCATACAGCCCACTCTTTCTTCTTACGATCCATACAGTCCACTCTTTCCTCTTACCATCCATAGAGCCCACCCTTTCTTCTTACCACCCATAGAGCCCACTGTTTCCTCTTACCATTCATACAGCCCACTCTTGCCTCTTACCGTCCATACAGCCCACTCTTGCCTCTTACCATCCATACAGCCCATTCTTTCCTCTTACCATCCATAGAGCCCACCCTTTCTTATTACCACCCATAGAGCCCACGGTTTCCTCTTACCATTCATACAGCCCACTCTTGCCTCTTACCGTCCATACAGCCCACTCTTTCCTCTTTACCATCCATACAGCCCACTCTTTCCTCTTACCATCCATACAGCCCACTCTTTCTTCTTACCATCCATACAGCCCACTCTTTCCTCTTAGCATCAATAGAGCCCACTCTTTCTTCTTATCATCCAAAAATCCCAATCGTTCCTCTTACGATCCATACAGTCTACTCTTTCCTCTTACCATCCATATAGCCCACTCTTTCCTCTTACCATCCATACAGCCCACTCTTTCTTCTTGCCATCCATACAGCCCACTCTTTCTTCTTACCATCCATACAGCTCACTCTTTCTTCTTGCCATCCATACAGCCCACTCTTTCTTCTTACCATCCATACAGCTCACTCTTTCTTCTTACCATCCATAGAGCCCACTCTTGCCTCTTACCATTCATACAGCCCACTCTTGGCTCTTACCGCCCATACAGCCCACTCTTGCCTCTTACCATTCATACAGCCCACTCTTTCCTCTTACCATCCATAGAGCCCACCCTTTCTTCTTACCACCCATAGAGCCCACTGTTTCCTCTTACCATTCATACAGCCCACTCTTGCCTCTTACCGTCCATACAGCCCACTCTTGCCTCTTACCATCCATACAGCCCATTCTTTCCTCTTACCATCCATAGAGCCCACCCTTTCTTATTACCACCCATAGAGCCCACTGTTTCCTCTTACCATTCATACAGCCCACTCTTACCTCTTACCGTCCATACAGCCAACTCTTTCCTCTTACCATCCATACAGCCCACTCTTTCCTCTTACCATCCATACAGCCCACTCTTTCTTCTTACCATCCATACAGCCCACTCTTTCCTCTTACCATCCATATAGCCCACTCTTTCCTCTTACCATCCATATAGCCCACTCTTTCCTCTTACCATCCATACAGCCCACTCTTTATTCTTGCCATCCATACAGCCCACTCTTTGTTCTTACCATCCAAACAGCTCACACTTCCTTCTTGCCATCCATACAGCCCACTCTTTCTTCTTACCATCCATACAGCTCACTCTTTCTTCTTACCATCCATAGAGCCCACTCTTGCCTCTTACCATTCATACAGCCCACTCTTGGCTCTTACCGCCCATACAGCCCACTCTTGCCTCTTACCATTCATACAGCCCACTCTTTCCTCTTACCGTCCATACAGCCCACTCTTTCTTCTTACTATCCATACAGCCCACTCTTTCTTCTTACTATCCATACAGCCCACTCTTTATTCTTACTATCCATACAGCCCACTCTTTCTTCTTGCCATCCATACAGCCCACTCTTTCCTCTTACCGTCCATACAGCCCACTCTTTCCTCTTACCATCATTAGAGCCCACTCTTTGTTCTTACAATTCAAAAATCACAGTCGTTCCTCTTACGATCCATACAGCCCACTCTTTCCTCTTACCATCCATATAGCCCACTCTTTCCTCTTACCATCCATACAGTCCACTCTTTCTTCTTGCCATCCATACAGCCCACTCTTTCTTCTTACCATCCATACAGCCCACTCTTTTTTCTTGCCATCCATACAGCCCACTCTTTCCTCTTACCATCAATACAGCCTACTCTTTCTTCTTACCATCCATACAGCCCACTCTTTTTTCTTGCCATCCATACAGCCCACTCTTTCCTCTTACCATCAATACAGCCTACTCTTTCTTCTTACCATTCATACAGCCCACTCTTGGCTCTTACCACCCATATAGCCCACTCTTTCCTCTTACCATCCATACAGTCCACTCTTTCTACTTGCCATCCATACAGCCCACTCTTTCTTCTTACCATCCATACATCCCAGTCGTTCCTCTTAACATCCATACAGCCCACACTTTCTTCTTACCATCCACAGAGCCCACTCTTTCCTCTTAACATTCTTACAGCCCACTCTTGCCCCTTACCGTCCATACAGCCCAGTCTTTCCTCTTACCATCCATACAGCCCCTCTTTCCTCTTACCATCCATACAGCCCCTCTTTCCTCTTAGCATCCATACAGCCCACTTTTTCCTCTTACCATCCATACAGCCCACTCTTTCTTCTTACCATCCATAGAGCCCAAACTTTCTTCTTACCATCATAGAGCCCACTCTTTACTTTTACCGTCCATACAGCCCACTCTTTCTTCTTACTATTGATACAGCTCACTCTTTCTTCTTACCATCCATACATCCCAGTCGTTCCTCTTACCATCCATACAGCCTACACTTTCCTCTTACCATCCATACAGCCCACTCTTTCTTCTTACCATCCATAGAGCCCACTCTTTCCTCTTAACATTCATACAGCCCACTCTTTCCTCTTACCATCCATACATCCCACTCTTTCCTCTTACCATCCATACAGTCACTCTTTCTTCTTACCATCCATACAGCCCACACTTTCCTCTTACAATCCATACAGCCCACTCTTTCCTCTTACCGTCCATACAGCCCACTCTTTCTTCTTACCATTCATACAGCCCACTCTTGCCTCTTACCGTCCATACAGCCCACACTTTCCTCTTACAATCCATACAGCCCACTCGTTCCTCTACCATCGCTGCAGCCCACTCTTGGCTCTTACCTTCCATACAGCCCAGTCTTTACTCTTACCATCCATACAGCCCACTCTTTCCTCTTACCATCCATACAGCCCACTCTTTCCTCTTACCATCCATAGAGACCACTCGTTCCTCTTACCATCCATACAGCCCACTCGTTCCTCTTACCATCCATACAGCCCACTCTTTCCTCTTACCATCCATAGAGCCCACTCGTTCCTCTTACCATCCATACAGCCCACTCGTTCCTCTTACCATCCATATAGCCCACTCTTTCCTCTTACCATCAATGCAGCCCACTCTTGCCTCTTACCATTTATACAGCCCAGTCGTTCCTCTTACCATCCATACAGCCCACACTTTCTTCTTACCATCCATAGAGCCCACTCTTTCCTCTTAACATTCTTACAGCCCACTCTTGCCCCTTACCGTCCATACAGCCCAGTCTTTCCTCTTACCATCCATACAGCCCACTCTTTCCTCTTACCATCCATACAGTCACTCTTTCCTCTTAGCATTCATACAGCACACTTTTTCCTCTTACCATCCATACAGCCCACTCTTTCTTCTTACCATCCATAGAGCCCACTCTTTACTTTTACCGTCCATACAGCCCACTCTTTCTTCTTACTATTGATACAGCTCACTCTTTCTTCTTACCATCCATACATCCCAGTCGTTCCTCTTACCATCCATACAGCCTACACTTTCCTCTTACCATCCATACATCCCACTCGTTCCTCTTACCATCCATACAGCCCACTCTTTCCTCTTAGCATCCATAGAGCCCACTCTTTCTTCTTACCATCCATAGAGCCCACTCTTTCCTCTTAACATTCATACAGCCCACTCTTGCCCCTTACCATCCATACAGTCACTCTTTCTTCTTACCATCCATACAGCCCACTCTTTCCTCTTACCATCCATACAGCCCACTCTTTCCTCTTACCATCCATACAGTCACTCTTTCCTCTTACCGTCCATACAGCCCACTCTTTCTTCTTACCATTCATACAGCCCACTCTTGCCTCTTACCGTCCATACAGCCCACACTTTCCTCTTACAATCCATACAACCCACACTTTCCTCTTACCATCCATACAGCCCACTCGTTCCTCTACCATCGCTGCAGCCCACTCTTGGCTCTTACCTTCCATACAGCCCAGTCTTTACTCTTACCATCCATACAGCCCACTCTTTCCTCTTACCATCCATACAGCCCACTCTTTCCTCTTACCATCCATACATCCCACTCATTCCTCTTACCATCCATACAACCCACTCTTTCCTCTTAGCATCCATACAGCCCACTCTAGCCTCTTACCATCAATGCAGCCCTCTCTTTCCTCTTACCATCCATACAGCCCACTCTTTCTTCTTACCATCCATACAGCCCACTCTTTGCCTCTTACCATTTATACAGCCCACTCTTTCCTCTTACCATCCATGCAGCCCACTTTTGCTCTTACCATTCATACAGCCCACTCTTGCCTCCAACCATCCATACAGCCCACTCTTACCATCCATACAGCCCAGTCTTTCCTCTTACCATCCATACAGCCCAGTCTTTCCTCTGACCATCCATACAGCCCAGTCTTTCCTCTTACCATCCATACAGCCCAGTCTTTCCTCTTACCATCCATAGAGCCCACTCTTTCCTCTTACCATCCATACAGCCCAGTCTTTCCTCTTACCATCCATACAGCCCACTCTTGGCTCTTACCTTCCATACAGCCCAGTCTTTACTCTTACCATCCATACAGCCCACTCTTTCCTCTTACCATCCATACAGCCCACTCTTTCCTCTTACCATCCATAGAGCCCACTCTGTTCCTCTTACCATCCATACAGCCCACTCGTTCCTCTTACCATCCATACAGCCCACTCTTTCCTCTTACCATCCATAGAGCCCACTCGTTCCTCTTACCATCCATACAGCCCACTCGTTCCTCTTACCATCCATATAGCCCACTCTTTCCTCTTACCATCAATGCAGCCCACTCTTGCCTCTTACCATTTATACAGCCCAGTCGTTCCTCTTACCATCCATACAGCCCACACTTTCTTCTTACCATCCATAGAGCCCACTCTTTCCTCTTAACATTCTTACAGCCCACTCTTGCCCCTTACCGTCCATACAGCCCAGTCTTTCCTCTTACCATCCATACAGCCCACTCTTTCCTCTTACCATCCATACAGTCACTCTTTCCTCTTAGCATTCATACAGCACACTTTTTCCTCTTACCATCCATACAGCCCACTCTTTCTTCTTACCATCCATAGAGCCCACTCTTTACTTTTACCGTCCATACAGCCCACTCTTTCTTCTTACTATTGATACAGCTCACTCTTTCTTCTTACCATCCATACATCCCAGTCGTTCCTCTTACCATCCATACAGCCTACACTTTCCTCTTACCATCCATACATCCCACTCGTTCCTCTTACCATCCATACAGCCCACTCTTTTCCTCTTAGCATCCATAGAGCCCACTCTTTCTTCTTACCATCCATAGAGCCCACTCTTTCCTCTTAACATTCATACAGCCCACTCTTGCCCCTTACCATCCATACAGTCACTCTTTCTTCTTACCATCCATACAGCCCACTCTTTCCTCTTACCATCCATACAGCCCACTCTTTCCTCTTACCATCCATACAGTCACTCTTTCCTCTTACCGTCCATACAGCCCACTCTTTCTTCTTACCATTCATACAGCCCACTCTTGCCTCTTACCGTCCATACAGCCCACACTTTCCTCTTACAATCCATACAACCCACACTTTCCTCTTACCATCCATACAGCCCACTCGTTCCTCTACCATCGCTGCAGCCCACTCTTGGCTCTTACCTTCCATACAGCCCAGTCTTTACTCTTACCATCCATACAGCCCACTCTTTCCTCTTACCATCCATACAGCCCACTCTTTCCTCTTACCATCCATACAGCCCACTCATTCCTCTTACCATCCATACAACCCACTCTTTCCTCTTAGCATCCATACAGCCCACTCTAGCCTCTTACCATCAATGCAGCCCTCTCTTTCCTCTTACCATCCATACAGCCCACTCTTTCTTCTTACCATCCATACAGCCCACTCTTGCCTCTTACCATTTATACAGCCCACTCTTTCCTCTTACCATCCATGCAGCCCACTTTTTGCTCTTACCATTCATACAGCCCACTCTTGCCTCCAACCATCCATACAGCCCACTCTTACCATCCATACAGCCCAGTCTTTCCTCTTACCATCCATACAGCCCAGTCTTTCCTCTGACCATCCATACAGCCCAGTCTTTCCTCTTACCATCCATACAGCCCAGTCTTTCCTCTTACCATCCATACAGCCCACTCTTTCCTCTTACCATCCATACAGCCCAGTCTTTCCTCTTACCATCCATAGAGCCCACTCTTTCCTCTTACCATCCATATAGACCAGTCTTTCTTAGTTGTGGAGCTACATTTGATTTGATTTGACATTATTTTTTCCCACTCCTCAAAAGACTCACACAAAAGAGCTGTCGGGAGTGTGATCTCATACCATACAAGCCCCCCAAAAAGTTCCTGGGGGAGGGTGTTTGTGTGCGAGGGGTATGGTGTGTGTGTGTGAGGGGTATGGTTTGGACCCCTCTAACAGAGACACTGACATTCAAGTTCGAGACAACTGCTTTGTCCGGGTGGAGACAAGGTGCTTGTTGCTAGCCTTCTGTCTTTGTAAGCTGAGTTCTTGACGATGGGATGCTTTTTAAATACGCAGACAATCAAAAGAAAGACAAATTCCTCCCTCCTGTCTGTTATCGTAACCTTTTAAAAGCTCTGCCCTTGTACACTTCTCCCTTTTTTCTTCAGACTTAATGCTTCATTAAATCCATTTTAATTCCATGGCACAACTGCAAACATTTAATGTTTGGCATTGAAAAATCAGCAAGTTTAGAGTTGTGTGGTTATTGGTTAGACATTTTTATTACCTCCTATGTAGAATATTTGCTCTCTAGATGTTTGACCTCAATTAAAATTGTTCTGCAAAGGTATACTTAACTTGTGTATCTGATGCAACAGTATCCCCTATGGCTTCTTGAGAATGTACTGCAAGACTTCTAATTCTTCAACAGCAACAGTCATCTCAAGCAAATCAGCCTTTTGTTTGTGGGGATGTTAGGATACATTTTTCATATGAAGCAGGACACTTAGTGCAGTCCTATTCAGTATGAATGTTTGTAACTTCACTGCCATAGCTGGCCTTGTGGAAGGATGTGATTGTCTCTCCCCTGCCCAGGCGCTCACAGCTTGGTAGAGAACTGGCTCACACAAACTTCTGTGTTGTAGCTACAAGCTGGTCGCCGATTCCAACATGTTGAGCCCACTACCCTTCGGCATAGCGAAATGTTTCTGCAGCTGCCATTTTGTCCCCGTTCCTTACGTAAACAAAGGACAGATACATATTAATGACCTAAATACACCCAGCTCCATCTGAGAGCAAATTGTATTCTTCAAGCAGATGTTCAGGAGCCTAGTGTAGCTAGCAATAATGAAGTAGGTAAAGGTTCATTATTTTTCATTACACTTTCAAACAATACATAGTTACTTAGGGTCATTAATAGTGGTGATATTTTTGTCTTTCTAATTACTATTTTTGGGACTCCATAGTGTCAACTTGATGTCATTGCTCCTGTCTAAGGAGTGGAATTCAATAAATGAAATAAGGAAAAAGGTGCACGTGATAATATTGCATGGACATAGTTAAAACTGATGTAAAAATAAATGTGTAATGAATATTTAGAAATAATATTATGATGCCTGGATGTAGTTATTATGATGCCTCTGAATAGTCAACATGAATAAATCTACAAGTTACAAACACTTACATGTTTCATAAACAATATCATGCCTGTGAAAAGAGAAGCAAATCTTCCAGTGATTGGGAGATGGGGGTGTTAAGTGTTGCTGGTGAAGGGGGGTGGCTTACAGCATATGACCATCTGTAGTAATGCCCTAATGAATAACTCTCACTGTGGTCAGTCCTTAATGCATCTGCAAGGCCAGGTTTGCAGAACAGCTAGACATTAGATAAAGCTGATTTGTTTCTTGGAAAACTGTACTTGAAGAGCTTTGGCAGGAGGATGTGTGAGTGAGTGTGTGTGTGTATTGTGGAGGGCGGGGGGGGGGGTTGGTTCTCGACAAGCTGCTGCACATTTTCTCAGTTCCAGCCCACGCCTGAGCCAGCCAGATGTATTAACACACACACACACACACACACACACACACACACACACACACACACACACACACACACACACACACACACTGGCCCTGCAATAACCAGGGCCCAATTTAGATCCACAGCCTCTCCCCACACACACACACTGGCCATGCAACTACAGTGGCCCAATCTAGAGCCTCTCCTGACACACACACTGGCCAGGCAACTACAGGGGCCCAATCTAGATCCACAGCCTCTCCCCACACACACATACTGGCCATGCAACTACAGTGGCCCAATCTAGAGCCTCTCCTGACACACACAGGGATCAATTCTCGGGCCGACTCTTTTCTCTTTATATATCAATGATGTTGCTCTTGCTGCAGGCGATTCCCTGATCCACCTCTACGCAGACGACACCATTCTATATACTTCCGGCCCGTCCTTGGACACTGTGCTATCTAACCTCCAAACAAGCTTCAATGCCATACAACACTCCTTCCGTGGCCTCCAACTGCTCTTAAACGCTAGTAAAACCACCATCTATAAGTACCTAGGTGTCTGGCTAGACTGTAAACTCTCCTTCCAGACTCATATCAAACATCTCCAATCGAAAATCAAATCGAGAGTCGGCTTTCTATTCCGCAACAAAGCCTCCTTCACTCACGCCGCCAAACTTACCCTAGTAAAACTGACTATCCTACCGATCCTCGACTTTGGCGACGTCATCTACAAAATAGCTTCCAACACTCTACTCAGCAAACTGGATGTAGTTTATCACAGTGCCATCCGTTTTGTCACTAAAGCACCTTATATCACCCACCACTGCGACTTGTATGCTCTAGTCGGCTGGCCCTCGCTACATATTTGTCGCCAGACCCACTGGTTCCAGGTCATCTACAAGTCCATGCTAGGTAAAGCTTTGCCTTATCTCAGTTCACTGGTCACGATGGCAACACCCACCCGTAGCACGCGCTCCAGCAGGTGTATCTCACTGATCATACCTAAAGCCAACACCTCATTTGGCCGCCTTTCGTTCCAGTTCTCTGCGGCCTGTGACTGGAACGAATTGCAAAAATCGCTGAAGTTGGAGACTTTTATCTCCCTCACCAACTTCAAACATCTGCTATCTGAGCAGCTAACCGATCGCTGCAGCTGTACATAGTCTTATCGGTAAATAGCCCACCCAATTTTACCTACCTCATCCCCATACTGTTTTTATTTATTTACTTTTCTGCTCTTTTGCACACCAGTATCTCTACCTGTACATGACCATCTGATCATTTATCACTCCAGTGTTAATCTGCAAAATTGTAATTATTTGCCAACCTCCTCATGCCTTTTGCACACAATGTATATAGACTCTCTTTTTTTTCTACTGTGTTATTGACTTGTTTATTGTTTACTCCATGTGTAACTCTTTGTTGTCTGTTCACACTGCTTTGCTTTATCTTGGCCAGGTCACAGTTGCAAATGAGAACTTGTTCTCAACTAGCCAACCTGGTTAAATAAAGGTGAAATAAAAAAAATAAAAAAATAAACACACACTGGCCATGCAACTACAGGGGCCCAATCTAGATCCACAGCCTCTCACCACACACACATACTGGCCATGCAACTACAGTGGCCCAATCTAGAGCCTCTCCTGACACACACACACTGGCCATGCAACTACAGGGGCCCAATCTAGATCCACAGCCCCCCCCCCACACACACACACTGGCCATGCAACTACAGGGGCCCAATCTAGATCCACAGCCTCTCCCCACACACACATACTGGCCACTCAACTACAGTGTTCCAATCTAGAGCCTCTCCTGACACACACACACTGGCTATGCAACTACAGGAGCTCAATCTAGATCCACAGCCTCTCCCCACACACACACTGGCCATGCAACTACAGGGGCTCAATCTAGATCCACAACCTCTCCTGACACACACACACTGGCCATGCAGCTACAGGGGCTCAATCTAGATCCACAGCCTCTCCCCCCACACACACACTGGCCATGCAGCTACAGGGGCCCAATCTAGATCCACAGCCTCTCCCCACACACACACACTGGCCATGCAGCTACAGGGGCTCAAACTAGATCCACAGCCTCTCCGCACACACACACACTGGCCATGCAGCTACAGGGGCTCAATCTAGATCCACAGCTTCTCCCCACACACACACACTGGCCATGCAGCTACAGGGGCTCAATCTAGATACACAGCCTCTCCCCACACACACACACTGGCCATGCAACTACAGGGGCCCAATCTAGATCCACAGCCTCTCCCCACACACACACTGGCCATGCAACTACAGGGGCTCAATCTAGATCCACAACCTCTCCTGACACACACACACTGGCCATGCAACTACAGTGGCCCAATCTAGATCCACAACCTCTCCTGACACACACACACTGGCCATGCAACTACAGGGGCCCAATCTAGATCCACAACCTCACCTGACACACACACACTGGCCATGCAACTACAGGGGCTCAATCTAGATCCACAGCCTCTCCCCACACACACACACTGGCCATGCAGCTACAGGGGCTCAATCTAGATCCACAGCCTCTCCCCACACACACACTGGCCATGCAGCTACAGGGGCTCAATCTAGATCCACAGCCTCTCCTGACACACACACACTGGCCATGCAGCTACAGGGGCTCAATCTAGATCCACAGCCTCTCCCCACACACACACTGGCCATGCAGCTACAGGGGCTCAATCTAGATCCACAGCCTCTCCCCACACACACACTGGCCATGCAGCTACAGGGGCCCAATCTAGATCCACAGCCTCTCCCCACACACACACTGGCCATGCAGCTACAGGGTCCCAATCTAGATCCACAGCCTCTCCCCACACACACACACTGGCCATGCAGCTACAGGGGCCCAATCTAGATCCACAGCCTCTCCCCACACACACACACTGGCCATGCAGCTACAGGGGCCCAATCTAGATCCACAGCCTCTCCCCACACACACACTGGCCATGCAGCTACAGGGGCCCAATCTAGATCCACAGCCTCTCCCCACACACACACACTGGCCATGCAACTACAGGGGCCCAATCTAGATCCACAGCCTCTCCCCACACACACAGACACACACAACATGGCATAGAAAAATGAATGATGCCAAGGCTTCCTTTACCTTCATTGCTGAAAGATATGAAAACACTATATCTATTATGATTATACACTAAGTACAGAATCACAGTCACTAAAGTTAGTTCTGAAGAGCAATGCTAGAATATGTTGAATTACTCAGATGTGTAAGTATAGCTAATATATCGCATTAAATTATACACACTTAGGGTTGTGTGTAATTGTCAGTGTTGGGGAGCAGTGAACAACAAGTAACTAAACTACATTTTGCAGTAGCTGGATGTCAGTAGCTTGGTGATAGTTTAACTAAATTCAAGTCAAGGTTATGTTTTCAGTAGTTCATTACCTTTAGCCATGTAGTGGTGTAGCCAACTACTGGAACTACACACTACCGTTTTACCATGTAGCGGTGTAGCTAACTACTGGAACTGCACACTACTGTTATACCATGTAGTGGTGTAGCTAACTACTGGAACTACACACTACTGTTTTACCATGTAGCGGTGTAGCCTACTACTGGAACTACACACTACTGTTTTACCATGTAGCGGTGTCGCTAACTACTGGAACTACACACTACTGTTTTACCATGTAGCGGTGTAGCCAACTACCGGAACTACACACTATTATTTGCAAAAATAAAATATGGGTGAAGTAGGCAAGAATGTACATTATTTTTTGGCATCAGACCTTCCTAATTCTCACTTGAAACATTGTTTGTGTGATTAATAGGCTAAATTAAACATTATGTTAATATCTGTTCTTGCAATTTGTAATCTGATATTTACAGATGATAATTCTTCAAAGTAATTTGGATGTAGTGAACTACTTTTTCAAAGTAACTTTAGTTAGGTAAACTATATATTTTTAAGGGTAGCTTTAGTGTAGCTTAACTTCCTCCAGTGTGAAGTAAAAGGTAGCTTGGTAAACTATATTTTCAGAGTAGCTTCCCCAACATCGGTAATTGTAACATTTGATTGAACTTGTATCTAATACATACAGGCCTCTGAGAAGTCCAGTCGGTTTAAACACTTGTGAAATTAAATTAAGAAAAGAATGTATATTACAATAATTTCAGCAGATGACATCTTCCTTCTGTTAAAATGTGACTGTGGCTCTAAGCTGTATTAATAAGTATAATAAGCATGTAACTAATCCTCTAAATGTGAGGTAGTTTTGTGCCGACTAAATGGTACCCATGTTATTCACTCTTTATGTGACAAATTAAACACACACATTTACATTGGAGTTGAGTTTTAAGGTTCTTATAATTTATTGCAGTTTGCACACAATTTAAAAATTTCAACAACAGCACACCAAAAAAGTACAAAACTAAACAGCCTTAGAATTTACTCCCCTTGAGAAAAGAACAAAACATACTATGATTGTCAAAGCTAAATGCTTAAATCCAGAAAAATAAACCAAATCTCACAGGGAAGCAAATATATTTGAATCAAAATCTGCTTATTTTTCAGACCGTGATTGTCCTTTTCAACCAATTTCTTTCTATTTCCCCGCCCCCCTTTCTATTTCCCCGCCCCCCTTTCTATTTCCCCGCCCCCCTTTCTATTTCCCCGCCCCCCTTTCTATTTCCCCGCCCCCCTTTCTATTTCCCCGCCCCCCTTTCTATTTCCCCGCCCCCCTTTCTTCATTGTCGTCTACATTTGAACATTTTTTCCCCCATTGGCCCTTTCCTGTTTTCAAGTAACCAAAGTTGGATTGATGTAAACGGAGATGCTTATTGGATCATTTCACAGCTTCCTTTCCATTTCAAAAGGTCAATAAACAGTCCAGTTACACACACTTTCAGTGTTCCAGTGATAACGTGAAAATAAACCAAGCTGTTAACAGTAGTTTAAGGCGGTCAAGTACAATAAGAAGTCAGCAATAATTGTAAATAAGTCTTCAAACAGAGAGCTAACTCACATATGATATATTTTCCATGGATGCAAAGAGATCAATTACCACTGTGCAAAATGCCATGAGTGTGTGCAGTTGGCAAGGAGCACCCATGTCACCAGCTGATGCTGCCACCACCACGTCCACTGAAGAGCAAACCAAACCCCCGGACCAGTGTGGACATGCCAGACATGCCAATGTGCAGACATTCATAACCATACTAATAACAACTGAGTTTGTGTAGAGTTCAACTTTTGCTTTTGTTCGATTGATTGATTCCATGATTTTTGTGCACAAACATTTTTTGAGTGCAGATTTTTTTCTCAGAATGTTCACATTCCTAAAAATGTGAAGAATCCTAAATAAAATATTGAAATAAAGAACAGTTCAAATGAAAATGAGATATTATAATATTAAGGTTAACTCAATAATTTCACGATTAAATACATCTCCTCTTGAATGTAATAGTATCCATGATTTCGTGAATCTATAATTTATAACTGTAATTTTCATAAAGGCATATTTTCAGCAATAAATCTCCGTTAAATAAGCTTTAATGGTGCAATCAAGCATGCCAATTCTCCCCCTTCAAAAGTAAGGATTATGCTTTCAGTACAAAACACGCACATGTACATACATACAGTACGTACATAGGAGCACTCAAACAGATACACGCAGACATTCAAATTAGGAGCGAGTAGTGCTGCTCTCTGATTCTTCAGCTTTTACCATTTAAAACAGAAAGAACCTTCAGGAGTACTCAGGCTTTACTGTTGAAACAAATAACCTCCAGGAGTACTCAGGATTTGCTGTTGAAACAAATAACCTTCAGGAGTACTCAGGCTTTGCTGTTGAAATAAATAACCTTCAGGAGTACTCAGGCTTTACTATTGAAACAAATAACCTTCAGGAGTACTCAGGCTTTACTATTGAAACAAATAACCTTCAGGAGTACTCAGGCTTTACTATTGAAACAAATAACCTTCAGGAGTACTCAGGCTTTACTATTGAAACAAAGAACCTTCAGGAGTACTCAGGCTTTGCTATTGAAACATAGAACCTTCAGGATTACTCAGGTATGAGCAGGTGAGCATCTCTCTCATAGATCAGTGCAAAACCTTCTCATTGGCCGCACAGTTAGAAACAAGTGTCAAATAAAAATATAAATAAATTACCCACAACGCTTACTTAATGTCGATGAGAAAGCAGAAAATACCAAAGCAGAATGTTGGATATAGCTACAGTAGTTGGGAACCTTAACTCCTTGATCACCATGCAGCAGAATAGACTGTGATGAAGTGCTGTGTGGGCGGGAGGCAAACACAGTAGAGGAGATCTTCAGTAGATTAGTTAGGTCACTACTGGCATTCAGCCCACACTGCCACCTCTGTCAGTCTGAAGACAAACTTCACCTCACATTCCATTACACAAACTCAAACCCAAGACCAGTGCATTGACACAATATCTTCACAGCCCAGAAGAACATTTCAAAGGAGTCCCGACAGACTCTCAAAAGGAGCAAAGAAAATAAATAAATGACTTAAGAATAAAATAAGTTAATTTAGAATACACCCCCCCCCCCCAAAAAAAGAAAAAAAAGAAAATGTAAGATAAATCATATTCATGCATTTTCCATAACTGGAATATTCCGGGTTTCTTAACCGACTGCACCCTTGGATATTCACATAGTCTGTTCTATATTTGCTCAATTACAGTGTACAGTTATACAGTAATTCACATTTCAAATATACAGGTTGGACTTCATGCAATATCAGATCCCATTTTCCAAAAATAAATCCATAATCACAACAGAAACCTATAGGATACAGCCAAATGAAATTAAAGGGTTGTTTGAAGGCAGCAGATAGATTATAAATTTAAGAAATTGTATAATAATCATTCATAAAGAATTTGAGAAAATATTTGAATTCATGTGAAAAAGGAAGCTGTACATTGCATGAGTGCCATATGTCAAGAGCTTAAGGAGCAGAAGCTTGTTAGAGCAGACCTCTTTCCAGTTTCCTTAAACACACACACACACGCAAACACACACACACACACCAATGAAATTTGATAATAAAAATATAGTGCACTATATACACACATATTAATACACACACACATATGTGTACTGGTATAAATTGATGAGCAGTACCCGTTTAGTGTATTCTAATAATCTTCAACGTCAGTGTGTTACCTGAACACTTCATATGGTTGTCGTTGAAGGTGTGCCTTAGATTAAGGAGTGTATCTATACACAAGATGACATAACACTGGCTGTTGACACCAGCACCCATGGTTTTTTATATTGAACTAAATCTGAACAAATAAAAGATTAGAACAGAACAAAGGACTGGAACTGAAAACAGTAGTAACATCTTCATGTTCTTTTAAAGTGCCATTTAACCAGATTTTGTAATGTACGTACAAGAAACATGACTAAATCAGACCCCTCTCCTACCCATACCCTTGCTCCAACTCCCTTACCTCTCTGCCCAACCTTCACTGACACCTCACTCATTTAGCTTAAAAACAAAGGAGTTCTGATTATTTTGGCAGGCTTCACTTCCACAGTTCTTGAGAACTATCCTCTATGGCCCAGTCCCTGTGGAGGGTGGGTAGGTTGAGGCCTTCACTCTTGACAGAGAGCGAGTTGACCAGTTCGCAGTGGAACTTGCGGATGTGGCGGTACAGGTCCCCGGACTGGGTGAAGCGCCGCTCGCACCACTTGCAGGCGTGCGGCTTCTCTCGGGTGTGCACCACGGCGTGCCGGCTCAGGTTGTGAGAGTACTGGAAGCTCTTACCGCACGTGGTGCATGTGTATGGCTTCTCTCCAGAGTGAGTCCGCTCGTGGCGCTTCAGGGTGTACATGCAGGAGAACGTCTTGCCGCAGATGGAGCAGGTGGGCACGTTGATGTCGCTGGCGGGCTTGGCGCGCACGCCTTCCTGCTCGCGAAAGTGTGTGCTGAGGTGGATCTGGAGGATGTGCGGACTGGGAAACACCTTGTTGCACAGGGGGCACATGAAGATCTGAGTGTGAGGGGCGTTCAGCATATTGGACACGTAGGGCAGCAGGGTGCTGTCGATGCTGGCCGTCTCAACCTGGGCCCTCTCACTGTCTCCGCCCAGCATGTCATTATTGCTGACCTTGTCGTCACGCTCCAGTTCACTGGCCAGGGTGGCATCACGCAGGGCCGACAGGTGGGCCTCCAGG
The DNA here is from genome assembly GCF_036934945.1 of Oncorhynchus masou masou. Taxonomy (NCBI): domain Eukaryota; kingdom Metazoa; phylum Chordata; class Actinopteri; order Salmoniformes; family Salmonidae; genus Oncorhynchus; species Oncorhynchus masou. The sequence continues at coordinate 20,508,800 of NC_088235.1, read as the reverse complement.
CGTCTATGAGCATGGCTGCTGACCAAGTGGTGGTTCAGACCTCCGTTGGTTCTGGGAGGGGTGGCTTTGGGCCCGCTGTGGTCCATCTCGTAGTCACCACTCACCAGGTCCTCATGGTCTGAGCCCGTGTTCTTCTCCTGCTTCACCTGGACCAGGGTGCCCTGCAGGCTATCTGGCATCACCACACCACAGAAGTAAGGGTTATTGGACAAGGCCTCGCTGGGCCCAGTCAGGCTGGACTTCACAGACAAGTCCAGGACACAGTCTGCATCCGACGACACTCTGCGGGAGCCATGGGAGCCCACAGACCTCCGGGACAGGGAGCCTATAGAGCTGCTGGGGCTGCCAGTTGGGGATTGCAGCTTGGGTGGACTGCCATGGGCGTCATCTTCCCCTGGGCTGGTGGCAGTGGCCGGGGTGCCTGCCCGGTCAGTGGGTAGCCTTATCCACAGGCTACTGGGGTCCTGCTTGGACTCCAGGTCCTCATCGTCACTGGGCAATAGGTCAGCTGTGGCTGGTTGGCCCGTGCTGCCCTCGGAGAAGCTCTCTAGTTTGTCAGAGCAGCTGGAAGCGTCCTCCTCCCTCTTGGTGCTGTCTGCCTCCGCAGTGGCTTTGTGCTTCAGCTTCTTCTTGCAGACCTTGACAATGTGGTACATGTGGAGGAAGCTGGCAGCAGCCAGCACGTCCTCCACGGGCAGGGCTTTGAACTGGAGCTTCCCCTCGTACATGAACTCCAGCAGGAGAGCGAACGCTGGGGCTGTAACAATGTCGCTGTTCAGATGAACAACGTCCCTTTTGTCCAGCTGGTCCTTGTAAAAGAGGTGGAAGTACATGCTGCATGAAGCCAGCACTGCTCGATGGGCCCGGAACTGGGCATCGCCGACCAGCACAGTGGAATCACAAAGGAAACCCTGATGCCTCTGCTCACTCAGACACTGTAGCAAATGTCTGCTGTGGTCTGGGAACTCCATGATGTCTTCATAACCTAGAACAGACAGCAGATGTTAGAGGCACATTATTTTAGAAGATGTTAGAGGTACATTATTTTTGTTTTAACTTGTAGACAATCGGTCTGGATCCACTCACCCACTCAGCTCTCACCCACTCTCTCACCTCATGCACTCACTCACTCACTCACTCACTCACTCACTCACTCACTCACTCACTCACTCACTCACTCACTCTCTTTCTCACCCACCCACTCACTCTCTCTTACTCACCCACCCACTCACTCTCTCTTACTCACCCACCCACTCACTCACTCACTCACTCACTCACTCACCCACTCACTCACTCTTTCACTCACTCATTCACTCACCCACTCTCTGTTACTCACCCACCCACTCACTCTCTCTTACTCACCCACCCACTCACTCTCTTACTCACCCACCCACTCACTCACTCACTCACTCACTCACTCACTCACTCACTCACCACCCACTCACTCACCCTCTCTTTCACTCACTCATTCACTCACCCACTCTCTCTTACTCACCAACCCACTCTCTCACTCACCCACTCACTCACTCTCTCACTCACTCACCCTCTCTCTCACTCACCCACTCACCCTCTCTCTCACTCACTCACTCACCCTCTCTCTCACTCACTCACTCACTCACCCACCCACTCACTTACTCACTCACTCACTCACTCACTCACCCTCTCTCTCACTCACTCACTCACCCTCTTTCTCACCCACCCACACACCCACTCACTCTCTCACCCACCCACTCACTCTCTCTCTCACCCACCCACTCACTCTCTCTTACTCACCCACCCACTCACTCACTCACTCACTCACTCACTCACTCACTCACTCACTCACTCTTTCACTCACTCATTCACTCACCCACTCTCTCTTACTCACCCACCCACTCACTCTCTCTTACTCACCCACCCACTCACTCTCTCTTACTCACCCACCCACTCACTCACTCACTCACTCACCCACTCACTCACCCTCTCTTTCACTCACCCACTCTCTCTTACTCACCAACCCACTCTCTCACTCACTCACTCTCTCACTCACTCACCCTCTCTCTCACTCACCCACTCACCCTCTCTCTCTCTCACTCACTCACTCACTCACCCTCTCTCTCACTCACTCACTCACCCACCCACCCACTCACTTACTCACTCACTCACTCACTCACTCACCCTCTCTCTCACTCACTCACCCTCTTTCTCACCCACCCACCCACCCACTCACTCTCTCACCCACCCACTCACTCTCTCTCTCACCCACTCACTCACTCACCCTCTCTTTCACCCACTCACACTCTCTCTTACTCACCCACCCACTCTCTCACACACTCACCCTCTCTCACTCACTCACCACTCACTCACCCACTCTCTCACTCACTCACCCTCTCTCTCACTCACTCATTCACTCACCCACCCACTCACCCACTCACCCACCCACTCTCTCACTCACCCACTCACTCACTCACTCTCTCACTCACCCTCTCTCTCACTCACTCACTCACTCACTCACCCTCTCTCACTCACCCAAAAGGGAACAAAAATGTGCCTACACAAGAAATCCTTGACATTTTAAAATACATTTACAAAACTGTCAATAAAACATCACCAAAGACACATTTTCCTTTTTAAATTCTGCTAACATGTTTTACCACCAACAAACTCCAACTTTCAGACACACAAACAATAAAAAACAGGTAGAGTCTAATTGCTCCATAAACCTAAATGTTTCCGGACGATATTTGGGAGAGGTGTTGCTCTAGACTGCGACCAATGGCTGCTCCACATGATCACAGAGAGGCTTCAGCAGCTAACCTCCTCCTGGTCACACAGATGTCTCCCCGCCCGCCTGCTAACTGAACTGCTTCCACGCTTTACTCTCCCAGCTCCAAGTGAGGTTATTTTTAATAGCCCACATTGGCCTGGCCAGACTCTTTAGGTAACAGGATTTCAGGTACACATGCAATCCTCACATACACAAGCTACCGATTCCAGAGGCCTACTGTAAGTATACTGAGAATAACGACTGTACACGCAGAATTGAAGGGTTTGAAAAACAGGTTGCCTTGTTGGTAATTACAAAATGCCTTTTATTGTCAACTCCCACTGCTATTTATATTTGCTAAAAAGAGAGTCCTATTCCAGAAAAACATTTAATTAAATAAACTTGAATAATAGAGATTCATACTTTTGAATGAGAAAAAAAAAGATCACACCTGTAAACCAAGTATCTTTTTTTTTTGCCTGAAATAATACATGAGCCTGAACATTAAGCAGTTAAATAAACCCTTTTGAATGTAAGTGAACAAGTGTGCGATCTCCCTCACTGGAGCAGAGTTCAGATGTTCCTTAATGGGAGGCTTACAGGGACAAGGATGTCCAACCCCCAGGCAACTCCCACCACCCCACACTCCCCCTACCTCAAATCTTTCTAGAAACCGCACATCTTCCCTAAAGAGAACGGCACTGAAGATTTACAGTACAATCACTTTAAGTGCCCTGTAGTCTACAGCCATCCTAATCCTTAAGATGGCTAAAAATAAAGATAGTAGGACAACTCACAAGGTAGCAGCGATCAAATTAGGGGTCTGTCAGGACAGAGAGGGACGGAGAAGGAGGCTTACAAACATCTGATCCAGCTGACTGTGGCCATATGGCAGCTGCTGCCCAGATAAAGAGATTAAGACTAGGAGGAGTGCGATTACAGCTGTCTAGCCAATTCAGGCAGCTCAAATCTGCAACTTCTAAATTAGTCACCACCAACAGAAAAAATGAACACAAGCCAGGGAAAGAGGACATCAGGCTTTCAAGTAATTTCAAAGACAGTTATTTTGTATTTTTTTATTGAACCTTTATTTAACTAGGAAAGTCAGTTAAGAACAAATTCTCATTTTCAATGACGGCCTACCGGGAACAGTGAGTTAACTGCCTTATTCAGAGGCAGAACGTCAGCTCTGGGATCCGATCCAGCAACCTTTCGGTTACTGGCCCAATGCTCTAACCACTGCCGCCCCAAAAGTTACATTTAAAAGGTTGAATTATTCTTAGTAAAAATTACCCTATAGATTTGTATTTTATTTTTTCACATTGTTTGTGGATGTTTTAACCAGAATAACTAAGTATACTAAGTATAAAGATTTACAATTTTGATAGTAGCAGTTATCTGTTGGATCAGATTTGATAAATTAATACTGTGTTTACCAGACAATAAATACACGTTAAATTGCATTTAATCATTAGTTAAACACAAATTAAGAAATGTATTTTGGTTGAAACAAATTACAATAATTTTAACAAACATTCAACTCCAAGCCCAACTTGCTCACTACAAACCAGAGAAAAACTAGGAAAGCTCTTCCTGACTACACCCGTCCCCTGCTTAGCTACAGTAAACAACTACTGTACACATACACAACATGTATACTAAATCCTTCACTTCCTATTCCATAGAGCTCTGACTAAAAGTAGCCTGACCCTGGGAAAAGCCCTGGAAAAGCCAGAGCTACTCATACAAAATAAAACCCTCCCAGGGCCCCGGACCCCTTCCCACAGTACCTGGAGTATGCATCAACTTGATTAAGTCCACTGTAGTAGAAAAGCTGGGCCGGCTGCTGCTTTTTTGCAGAATCAATGAGGGGGTAGGAGAAAAAAAATGCAAACTGTGAAAGACAGATGCAAAGCGGAGGAGATGTTGGAGGGGAATGAGATACCTCCTCCTGCACACAGATCCGCACACACACTAACTCCCAGTCTGTGCATTAGAATAAAGGACTGGGGGATGGCAGCCTGTCAGCTGCTCTGACATCATGTTCAGATGGAAATGCTACCTCCAGCTGTGCTCCTTTTACAGCCATATGCTACTCCTCTACACTCTGCCACCAGCCTCTCCTTTATACAACTTTGTTTCTTTTTTTCTCCTCTCTCTAAAAAAAGGGGGTACATGTATTGAGGTGCTTGGGTGGAAAAACTAGACAACTTCCCCCTACCTCTTCACTCTAAAGGATAACTTAAGAAAATAGGTCTGTGTGAAAACCAACACTTTTTTTCTAACCTAGTTTCCTGCGCAATGAATTTAAATACCCTCAAGTTTTTGTGTGTTTTTTTGCTGCCTGCTCTCCTTCCAGTAACCGTAAACAAAGACCAGCACAGCACATTTTCAACTGACAGATCCACGCAGCTGATATTGTTTTCAACTTTTGTATGGTTCACTGCCCTTGCCATTACCTGTAATTCATTTCCCTAACCCTTTGGACAACTGACAGAAACATGTAGAAAATAACAATGGGAACAATCGTATTGACCTCATGGGTGATATTCTAAATGAAACAAAAACTACACTATTCCTTAATGGGCTGCCTAAAACTGACTACAGCTTCTGCTTTCTTTTGTGAAAGTATTCCACTCTTTCGTGTGTATATTTCAGTGGGTATTTTTATTCCACAAGGAATTAATTGATCAGCCATGTGAATGGATCACAGCCACACATCTATATGCAGCACATTATTATTCATATGAAACAATAACAATAATAAACAATAACAATAGACTGCTCCTGCACATTGGCTAACCGGGCTATCTGCATTGTGTCCCACCACCCGCCAACCCCTCTTCTATGCTACTGCTACTCTCTGTTCATCATATATGCATAGTCACTTTAACCATATCTACATGTACATACTACCTCAATCAGCCTGACTAACCGGTGTCTGTATGTAGCCTCGCTACTTTTATAGCTTCGCTACTGTATATAGCCTGTCTTTTTACTGTTGTTTTATTTCTTTACTTACCTATTGTTCACCTTACTCCTTTTTTGCACTATTGGTAAGTAAGCATTTCACTGTAAGATCTACTACACCTGTTGTATTTGGCGCACGTGACAAATAAACTTTGATTTGATCATATATTTAAAAAAATTGTGTAGCCTATATAGATGTGAACTTTACATTCAAGACATTCAACATGTTCCTGTTGACACAAGGGGCATTTCTTAAATTTATTTTATTTTTTATTTCACCTTTATTTAACCAGGTAGGCCAGTTGAGAACAAGTTCTCATTTACAACTGCGACCTGGCCAAGATAAAGCAAAGCAGTGTGACACAAACAACACAGAGTTACACAAACATACACAAACTTACAGCCAATAACACAATAGAAAAATCTATATACAGTATGTGCAAATGTAGTAAGATTAGGGAGGTAAGGAAATAAATAGGCCATAGTGGCAAAGTAATTACAATTTAGCAATTAAATACTGGAGTGATAGATGTGCAGAAGATGAATGTGCAAGTAAAGATACTGGGGTGCAAAGGAGCAAAAAAACAATATGGGGATGAGGTAGGTGAGTGGGCTATTTACAGATGGGCTGTGTACAGGTGTCCTGTGTGGCTCAGTCGGTAGAGCATGGCGCTTGCAACGCCAAGCGTCGTGGGTTCGATTCCCGCTGGGGCCACCCATATGTAAAAGTAGTGGCCCCAGCCGACTTGTAAGTCGCTTTGGACAAAAGCGTCTGCTAAATGGGATATATTATTATTATTATTATTATTATTAGGTGAAATGATCAGTAAGCTGCTCTGACAGCTGATGCTTCAAGTTAGTGAGGGAGATATAAGACTCCAGCTTCAGTGATGTAATATAATTCTCAAGTTTTGTTATGAAAATGTACAAGATCAAAACCTTTAGGAATGAATTGCAATTTATGCTAATGAGTGTAGCCTATACTTTAGAAAGAGGAGAAACACACGAATATATAGGTCATATGTAGGATGATAGAACAAACCTATGGCCAGAAATCTTATGTTATTCATATATATCTTTACATTACCTTCAAATCAGTGGCGCTGCACGCAAATGGGAAAATTGGAGTTGCACCTAAATAATTAGCCTATATTACCGATTCAGAATCCGAGGCTTTCACAGAACAGTCTATTCCTTTCACACACAAAAAAGGATACAATGTATCATTAAATAGCCCTAGAGTGTGTTTGGGTAATTGGTAACAATGTTACAACATTAATATTACAATTTGCATCACATAACACTTAATCCAAATATATACATTGTATCATTGCTATTGCCTTTCTTTGGATTAGCCTAGTCTACAAAAAGATCAAAAGCCAGGAAACAACTGTCATAAATTAGCCATTACTTCCATAAACTTCTTGAGACCGGACATGACACACTACTACCGATACAAACAACTGATCAATGTATCTGTCAACCTCTGTAGGCTACTCCTCCAGGGTCTGGCTACCAACATTTCTCTGCGCTGCTGGTTCCAGAATTGAAGACTGTCGCGAGCAACACAACAGAACATTCGCAAGACTACAAATACAGTATCTCTCGCGCGCACACACTAAGGCAATCAAGCTAGCTAGCCACGGTGGTTAACAAAAAAAAGTACACGTTCGATCAGTAGTAGGCTATAGCAGTTCTGTAGCAGGCCCCGATGCAATGCCGACAGGCACTACGAAGGAGCTAACATAGCAACTATTATGTGAACACAACAGTCGCTAGAAAGGATTATTACTTTTTCCTCTTTCATTCTTTAACCTCATTTCATCACCCTTTCGGATTGTGGTATTAAAGGCACTTACAGACAACAAGCTCCAATGTCTTCCTGCGTCCTTCGTCAAATCCTATTGAGACTGAAAAATAACTAGATTGACTTTCAACAAATGTCCATAACAACCTGCAGTGGCAGGAAAGACGGACCGAGCGAGCGGAGAGAGAAGGGCTGCGGCAGCCAGATGTTTCCGAGCTGTTGCTACTAAACTCCAGCTACGGTAGAGGCTTCTGACTGACAGCGCAAAAGCCAATAGTGCGTGTGATAAGAAAAGTGAAGGCAAATTGGAAGCAGTCGTTGAAGAGGGAGGGATATGTCTACTGGGTGTAGGTTGACACCAGGCAACAGTGAGAAGGCAGAAAAAAAGGCCAAGCGAACTGGTTCCCTGAACAGACTGGCGCAGAGCACAGAGTGAGCGAGAGGCTGAGCGCAGGGTTTCGTGGGTACTGTAGTCATGCTTCGACCAATAGAGAGAAAGAACAGGTGCACTACCTTCATATTGTTGAAATAAAACTGTTGTCACCGGGTACAAAATGAGGACTGCAACGAAAAGGTTTGCGAATATAAGGCAATTCACGCGTAAAATAACTCCGTTGGAAGCGAGCAGAAGGCATCAAGGTAGCACAATCAATTGTTCATTCATTGGTTTGAATAAAGTGATTCTCTTTCAAGGCAATTTTTTCTGACTAGTAATTTTCCTATTGTCATGGGATAGCCTATAGATTTTGCAAGAATATTAAATAGTTGATGCATAATGTCATGATAAATAGTTTAGCCTATCATAATAGTCGACTAAACTCAACTTTATGATTTACGTTGGAGTTGTGCGGTGACTGGCGTGTGCGGACTGGAGCTCCGACATCACATAAAATTTACTTTTTCATTTAAAAAAACTACTGATGTCAGCAACCAAAGAAAAACTACCTGAAATCAAAAGCTTAAAAAAACACATCTAAACTTAATTTTATGTGATTTCGGATTACCCTTCTGCCCACGCTAGATGCAGTCGACTCCATAGTAAATCACGGAGTTGAGTTTAGTCGGCTAAACTATGCTAAACTATCAGCAGGTTCATTCACTAGCGTTACAATTAATGGTCCAAGTCTCTGTTTATTACAGTGTGTCTCAGAGACATACAATAACCATGTCTTGATTTGATGTCGAATACGTCCACTCTCACGTCAATAATTAGCCTAATGTAATTAAAAACGAATAGGCTACTTTGTATTTATATTTGTAATATATGTTATATTGTACAGCACTATAACTTCATTTAAAGACGAGCAACATTATGCTGAAGTTGCATGTCTCCTTTGATGTGAGTTTAGGTTATATCTTATAGGCAAGATATTCTAAGACTTGGTCAGAACCTTATAGGTGATAAACCACGTTATGAAACATTATATACTGTATTATAATATGGAGGTTCAAACTTCAGTCAATTTCGAGACATTTCATTAGAGCATCCAGTTTTGTAAGCAACGTAAAAAGTTGCACCGAGTGCCAGGGCAGTAATCACCCACGCAGGACCGTAAATCTGGAGAACAAGAGAATCCGTTTGTGACTACAATCACACGAACAAAGATATAGGGGCCCCAAAGTTAACATGGGCCTATTGAGGGGTATTTCATGAATTTTCGAAGTGGTATGATGTTATGTCTTACAGATGCTCCATATGTAAATACATACCAAATAACAGGCTGCTTGTGTTGAGGTTGTAGTGGAAATCCAGTCTGGACATTTACATTCCTAAATCCGTCCCAGTAAACTGATTGGTGTTACTAATAGAGTTCAAAACACAGTAATGATTCACAGTATTTAATCAAAAATACATTACATCTTTAAATGCACATAATGGCCTCATTATGTGACAAATGAGTGAATGTTAGCAGCATTGTTTGTAACAGATTACAATCCAGTAGTTGCTCTCTCTGATTATAGGAAAGCTCTGAGTAATTATCACATCAAATTATGTGATGATATGTCTATGTACCGAATTTGAATAACTGCTTCTGAATAAAATCTTCTGAAGTTTTTTGAAAACAAGCAGGTATTGAGAAAATGCCCACTACATATTTTGAAAAAGTTATTCCATATTTGAACAATGCTTTAAAAAACCTACTATTTATTTTGATAAATGCTTCAATTCTGGGTGGCTTGACATGAATGATCTTATTGATACTTAGGTTTCACTTTTTCACTTCTGAAATGTGTATTATTGTCAGAGGTACAGTACAATTCAGATGCTATCAACTGCACTGTTTGAAACCTGACGCCAATGTGTTGTGCTCCTCCATCACGCAGAAGCCCCTGTGATTTACATAAACATTTTTACTTTAAAACTCCTTTTGATCCCACAATTATTTTTGAGTCAACAGATGCTGGGCTGGAACAGACTTGTGCCAAAAAACAGAGATCTTTGAAATTGTACTTTCTGCAGTTCTCTGTTCAAAACCAATGTCAAATATGATTTCTAAATGTTGCCCATTTAGAGATGCCTTTTCATTTAGCAGTGAAGGACATTGAGAAAAGTAATTTTCATCCTAACAATATAAAGGATGAAAATGCACCAGTTTAATTTTGAGCAACATGATGTATGTGACAATTAATCATTCCACAAATGCATTGCATTTCTTTGCAATTATATTATTGGAAATAAATAATTTATTATCTTTGTATATGTGTCAATATAAGGTTGGATATTTACATACAGCAGCAAATTAATTTCTCTGCATTTTGAGAGAGAGAGAGAGCGAGAGAGAGAGGCCTGTCTCTACAGTGATATACTATACACCAGCCTCTCTGTCACACCCTGACCATAGTTTGCTTTGTATGTTTGCATGTTTTGTTTGGTCAGGGTGTGATCTGAGTGGGCATTCTATGTTGTGTGTCTAGTTTGTCTGTTTCTGTGTTTGGCCTGATATGGTTCTCAATCAGAGGCAGGTGTTAGTCATTGTCTCTGATTGGGAACCATATTTAGGTAGCCTGTTTGGTGTTGGGTTTTTGTGGGTGATTGTTCCCGTCTTTGTGTTTGTTACACCAGATAGGGCTGGTTTCGGTTTTTCACGTTTTCTTGTTTTTTTTGTATATTGTTCTATTTTCATCTTTATTAAAGATGTATCACAATAACCACGCTGCGTCTTCAACAGAAGAATCCCGTTACACTCTCCTTCTGCATTCCTTCCTCTTGGGGTCACTGTGGATTCCATGTTTGGGCTCCACATCTCTCTGACTGTCACAGTACAGGCAGAAAATCTTTAATAGTGATCGATGCCCACTGTAGTAGTCACATATTCAACATACATTTTTTTTATGATGAGAAATGTTTAAATTATGCTAAAAATATTATTGATTTGTTTGTAAATGTAAATTACATGTCAGTGTTCCCTATAAGGTCTTGTACATATCTTGTACATTTTTTCTTTTACACTTGTTTGGTTTCTTTACATGACACAGATGCCAACAGAGAATGTCTGTTATAGCTCTATTCGCCATTCTAAGCAAAACAAAGTAAAATACATTTTTAAGCAATGTCTGTAAGAAGGCCTTTTCAACAGAGTACACAAAATCCCCCTCCATGTCCTCAACGACACACAATGACATGAAAACCTTTGTGCCCTATGAGTTCTGTAACAGACAACTCACCATTTTTGCTGGTCTGTGACTCAACGCCTTCGCCCTCGGTCAGAGGGGAATAAGGCAGCCTCACAAGAGTTACACACACAGGAGGTACACACACATTACAATGGTTGTTTTAAAGCAGTCATTTCGGACGACTGTGTGATCACGCTCTCCGTAACCAATGTGAGCAAGACCTTTAAACAGGTCAACATTCACAAGGCCGCGGGGCCAAACAGATTACCAGGACGTGTACTCAGAGCATGCGCGGACTAACTAGCAAGTGTCTTCACTGACATTTTCAACCATTCCATGACCGAGTCTGTGATACCTACATGAAGACCAACATAGTCCCTGTGCCCAAGAAAGCGAAGGTAACCTGCCTAAATGACTACCACCCAGTAGCACTCACTTCAGTAGCCATGAAGTGCTTTGAAAGGCTGTTCATGGCACACATCAACACTATCATCCCTAGAACCACTCCAATTCGCATACCGCTGCGACAGATCCACAGATGAGTCCATCTCAATCTCATTCCACACTTCCCTTTCCTACCTGGACAAAAGGAACACCTTTGTGAGAATGCTGTTCACTGACTACAGCTCAGCGTTCAACACCATAGTGTCCACAAAGCTCATCACTAAGCTAAGGATCCTGGGACTAAACACCTCCCTCTTCAACTGGATCCTGGACTTCCTGAAGGTCCACCCCCAGGTGGTAAGGGTAGGTAACAACACATACCCCACGCTGATCCTCAACATATGTATGTACGGTCACTCTGGGGACAACGTCATCGATGCACTTATTGATGAAGCCAATGACAGATGTGGTGTACTCCTCAATGCCATCTGAGGAATCCCGGAACATATTCCAGTCTGTGATAGCAAAACAGTCCTGTAGCTTAGCATCTGCTTCATCTGACCAATTTTTTTTATTTATCTAGTCACTGGTGCTTCCTGCTTAAATTTTGCTTGTAAGCACGAATCAGGAGGATAGAAATATGGTCAAGTTTGCCAAATGGCGGGCGAGGGAGAGCTTTGTATGCATCTCTGTGTGGAGCAAAGGTGGTCCAAAGTTTTTTTTCCCTCTGGTTGCACATTTAACATGCAGATAGAAATTTGGTCAAATGGATTTAAAGTGCAATAAGGAAGGGCTCCATGATGGCGCAATAAGGAACTGCTCCATGTTGGGGCAATAAGGAAGCGGCTACTAGGAAGTACAGGGCCATAAATTAAGGTTACAGCTCAATGATGGAAAACAGGATAATACATGCAGGCAGCAGAGGCATCATGCCCATAGGGGGCACAAGGGGCATGTGCCTCTTCAGATTGGTCCTGTGGGGGGCACAAGGGGCATGTGCCTCTTCAGACTGGTCCTGTGGGGGACACAGGGGCATGTGCCTCTTCAGATTGGTCCTGTGGGGGGCACAGGGGGCATGTGCCTCTTCAGATTGGTCCTGTGGGGGGCACAGGGGGCATGTGCCTCTTCAGATTGGTCCTGTGGGGGGCACAGGGGGCATGTGCCTCTTCAGATTGGTCCTGTGGGGGGCACAGGGGGCATGTGCCTCTTCAGATTGGTCCTGTGGGGCACAAGGGGCATGTGCCTCTTCAGATTGGTCCTGTGGGGGACACAGGGGCATGTGCCTCTTCAGATTGGTCCTGTGGGGGGCACAGGGGGCATGTGCCTCTTCAGATTGGTCCTGTGGGGCACAAGGGGCATGTGCCTCTTCAGATTGGTCCTGTGGGGCACAAGGGGCATGTGCCTCTTCAGATTGGTCCTGTGGGGGACACAGGGGCATGTGTCTATTCAGATTGGTCCTGTGGGGGGCACAGGGGGCATGTGCCTCTTCAGATTGGTCCTGTGGGGGACACAGGGGCATGGCTTTGAGTAAGGCCAATGTGTCTATGTATGCGGATGACTCAACGCTATGCACGTCAGCTACTACAGCGACTGAAATGACTGTAACGCTTAACAAAGAGCTGCAGTTAGTTTTGGAATGATGTTAGTCCTAAATATTTCCAAATATTGCCCCAACATAGAGCCCTTTCTTATTGCACCAACATGGAGCCCTTCCTTACTGCCTCAACATGGAGCCCTTCCTTATTGCCCCAACATGGAGCCATTCCTTATCGCCCCAACATAGAGCCCTTCCTTATTGCCCCAACATGGAGCCCTTCCTTATTGCCCCAACATAGAGCCCTTTCTTATTGCACCAACATGGAGCCCTTCCTTACTGCCCCAACATGGAGCCCTTCCTTATTGCCCCAACATGGAGCCCTTACTTATTGCCCCAACATGGAGCCCTTCCTTATCGCCCCAACATAGAGCCCTTCCTTATTGCCCCAACATGGAGCCCTTCCTTATTGCCCCAACATAGAGCCCTTTCTTATTGCACCAACATGGAGCCCTTCCTTATTGCCCCAACATGGAGCCCTTCCTTATTGCCCCAACATAGAGCCCTTCCTTATTGCACCAACATGGAGCCATTCCTTATTGCCCCAACATGGAGCCCTTCCTTATTGCCCCAACATGGAGCCCTTCCTTATTGCCCCAACATGGAGCCCTTCCTTATTGCCCCAACATAGAGCCCTTTCTTATTGCACCAACATGGAGCCCTTACTTATTGCCCCAACATAGAGCCCTTCCTTATTGCCCCAACATGGAGCCCTTCCTTATTGCCCCAACATAGAGCCCTTCCTTACTGCCCCAACATGGAGCCCTTCCTTATTGCCCCAACATAGAGCCCTTCCTTATTGAACCAACATAGAGCCCTTTCTTATTGCACCAACATGGAGCCCTTCCTTTTTACACCAACATGGAGCCCTTCCTTATTGCACCAACATGGAGCCCTTCTTTATTGCACCAACATGGAGCCCTTCCTTATTGCACCAACATGGTGCCCTTCCTTATTGCACCAACATGGAGCCCTTCCTTATTGCACCAACATGAGCCATTCCTTTTTACACCAACATGGAGCCCTTCCTTATTGCACCAACATGGAGCCCTTCCTTTTTACACCAACATGGAGCTCTTCCTTTTTACGCCAACATGGAGCCCTTCCTTATTGCACCAACATGGAGCCCTTCCTTATTGCACCAACATGGAGCCCTTCCTTATTGCACCAACATGGAGCCCTTCCTTATTGCACCAACATGGAGCCCTTCCTTATTGCACCAACATGGAGCCCTTCCTTTTTACACCAACATGGAGCTCTTCCTTTTTACGCCAACATGGAGCCCTTCCTTATTGCACCAACATGGAGCCCTTCCTTATTGCACCAACATGGAGCCCTTCCTTATTGCACCAACATGGAGCCCTTCCTTATTGCACCAACATGGAGCCCTTCCTTATTGCACCAACATGGAGCCCTTCCTTATTGCACCAACATGAGCCATTCCTTTTTACACCAACATGGAGCCCTTCCTTATTGCACCAACATGAGCCATTCCTTTTTACACCAACATGGAGCCCTTCCTTTTTACACCAACATGGAGCCCTTCCTTTTTACACCAACATGGAGCCCTTCCTTATTGCACCAACATGGAGCCCTTCCTTATTGCACCAACATGGAGCCCTTCCTTATTGCACCAACATGAGCCATTCCTTTTTACACCAACATGGAGCCCTTCCTTATTGCACCAACATGAGCCATTCCTTTTTACACCAACATGGAGCCCTTCCTTTTACACCAACATGGAGCCCTTCCTTTTTACACCAACATGGAGCCCTTCCTTATTGCACCAACATGGAGCCCTTCCTTATTGCACCAACATGGAGCCCTTCCTTATTGCACCAACATGAGCCATTCCTTTTTACACCAACATGGATCCCTTCCTTATTGCACCAACATGGAGCCCTTCCTTATTGCACCAACATGGAGCCCTTCCTTTTTACACCAACATGGAGCCCTTCCTCATTGCACCAACATGGAGCCCTTCCTTTTTACACCAACATGGAGCACTTCCTTATTGCACCAACATGGAGCCCTTCCTTTTTACACCAACATGGAGCCCTTCCTTATTGCCCCACCATGGGGCCCTTCCTTATTGCACCAACATGGAGCCCTTCCTTATTGCCCCAACATGGAGCCCTTCCTTTTTACACCAACATGGAGCCCTTCCTTATTGCACCACCATGGAGCCCTTCCTTATTGCACCAACATGGAGCCCTTCCTTATTGCACCAACATGGAGCCCTTCCTTTTTACACCAACATGGAGCCCTTCCTTATTGCCCCAACATAGAGCCCTTCCTTATTGCCCCAACATGGAGCCCTTCCTTATCGCCCCAACATATAGCCCTTCCTTATTGCAGCAACATGGAGCCCTTCCTTATTGCACCAACATGGAGCCCTTCCTTATTGCCCCAACATATAGCCCTTCCTTATTTCATCAACATAGAGCCCTTCCTTATTCCTCCAACATGGAGCCCGTCCTTATTGCTCCAACATGGAGCCCTTCTTTATTGCCCCAACATGGAGTCCTTCCATATTGCCCCAACATAGAGCCCTTCCTTATTTCATCAACATAGAGCCCGTCCTTATTGCCCCAACATAGAGCCCGTCCTTATTGCCCCAACATGGAGCCCTTCCTTATTGCCCCAACATAGAGCCCTTCCTTATTGCACCAACATGGAGCCCTTCCTTATTGCACCAACATGGAGCCCTTCCTTATTGCACCAACATGGAGCCCTTCCTTTTTACACCAACATGGAGCCCTTCCTTATTGCCCCAACATAGAGCCCTTCCTTATTGCCCCAACATGGAGCCCTTCCTTATCGCCCCAACATATAGCCCTTCCTTATTGCAGCAACATGGAGCCCTTCCTTATTGCCCCAACATAGAGCCCTTCCTTATTGCACCAACATGGAGCCCTTCCTTATTTCCCCAACATGGAGCCCTTCCTTATCGCCCCAACATAGAGCCCTTCCTTATCGCCCCAACATTGAGCCCTTCCTTATTGCACCAACATAGAGCCCTTCCTTATTGCACCAACATGGAGCCCTTCCTTATTGCCCCATCATAGAGCCCTTCCTTATTGAACCAACATGGAGCCCTTCCTTATCGCCCCAACATAGAGCCCTTCCTTATTGCACCAACATGGAGCCCTTCCTTATCGCCCCAACATATAGCCCTTCCTTATTTCATCAACATAGAGCCCTTCCTTATTGCACCAACATGGAGCCCTTCCTTATCGCCCCAACATATAGCCCTTCCTTATTTCATCAACATAGAGCCCGTCCTTATTGCTCCAACATGGAGCCCTTCTTTATTGCCCCAACATGGAGTCCTTCCATATTGCCCCAACATAGAGCCCTTCCTTATTTCATCAACATAGAGCCCTTCCTTATTCCTCCAACATGGAGCCCTTCCTTATTGCACCAACATGGAGCCCTTCCTTATTGCCCCAACATATAGCCCTTCCTTATTTCATCAACATAGAGCCCTTCCTTATTCCTCCAACATGGAGCCCGTCCTTATTGCTCCAACATGGAGCCCTTCTTTATTGCCCCAACATGGAGTCCTTCCATATTGCCCCAACATAGAGCCCTTCCTTATTTCATCAACATAGAGCCCGTCCTTATTGCCCCAACATAGAGCCCGTCCTTATTGCCCCAACATGGAGCCCTTCCTTATTGCCCCAACATAGAGCCCTTCCTTATTGCACCAACATGGAGCCCTTCCTTATTGCCCCAACATGGAGCCCTTCCTTATTGCCCCAACATAGAGCCCTTCCTTATTGCACCAACATGGAGCCCTTCCTTATTGCCCCAACATGGAGCCCTTCCTTATTGCCCCAACATAGAGCCCTTCCTTATTCCTCCAACATGGAGCCCTTCCTTATTCCTCCAACATGGAGCCCTTCCTTATTGCACCAACATGGAGCCCTTCCTTATTGCACCAACATGGAGCCCTTCCTTATTGCACCAACATAGAGCCCTTCCTTATTCCTCCAACATGGAGCCCTTCCTTATTGCACCAACATGGAGCCCTTCCTTATTGCACCAACATGGAGCCCTTCCTTATTGCACCAACATAGAGCCCTTCCTTATTCCTCCAACATGGAGTCCTTCCTTATTGCACCAACATAGAGCCCTTCCTTATTGCACCAACATAGAGCCATTCCTTATTGCCCCAACATATAGCCCTTCCTTATTTCATCAACATAGAGCCCGTCCTTATTGCCCCAACATAGAGCCCTTCCTTATTGCCCCAACATAGAGCCCTTCCTTATTGCACCAAGTTTATTTGTCACATGTGCCAAACACAACAGGTGTAGTAGACCTTACAGTGAAATGCTTACTTAGAGGCTCTAACCAATAGTGCAAAAAAGGTGTTAGGTGAACAATAGGTAGGTAAAGAAATAAAACAACAGTAAAAAGACAGGCTATATACAGTAGCGGGGCTATAAAAGTAACGAGGCTACATACAGACACTGGTTAGTCAGGCTGATTGAGGTAGTATGTACATGTAGATATGGTTAAAGTGACTATGCATATATGATGAACAGAAAGTAGCAGTAGCATAAAAGAGGGGTTGGTGGGTGGTGGGACACACTGCAGATAGCCTGGTTAGCCAATGTGCTTGAGCACTGGTTGGTCGGCCCAATTGAGGTAGTATGTACATGTATAGTTAAAGTGACTATGCATATATGATGAACAGAGAGTAGCAGTAGCATAAAAGAGGGGTTGGCGGGTGGTGGGTGGCAGAACACAATGCAGATAGCCCGGTTAGCCAATGTGCGGGAGCACTGGTTGGTCAGCCCAATTGCGGTAGTATGTACATGAATGTGTAGTTAAAGTGACTATGCATATACGATAGACAGAGAGTAGCAGCAGCGTGAAAAGAGGGGTTGGGTAGGGGGCACACAATGCAAATAGTCCGGGTAGCCATTTGATTACCTGTTCAGGAGTCTTATGGCTTGGGGGTAAAAACTGTTGAGAAGCGTTTTTGTCCTAGACTTGGCACTCCGGTACCACATGGAGCCCTTTCTTATTGCACCAACATGGAGCCCTTCCTTTTTACACCAACATGGAGCCCTTACTTATTGCACCAACATGGAGCCCTTCCTTTTTACACCTACATGGAGCCCTTACTTATTGCACCAACATGGAGCCCTTCCTTATTGCACCAACATGGAGCCCTTCCTTTTTACACCAACATGGAGCCCTTCCTTATTGCACCAACATGGAGCCCTTCCTTTTTACACCAACATGGAGCCCTTCCTTATTGCACCAACATGGAGCCCTTCCTTTTTACACCAACATGGAGCCCTTCCTTATTGCACCAACATGGAGCCCTTCCTTTTTACACCAACATGGAGCCCTTCCTTATTGCACCAACATGAGCCATTCCTTTTTACACCAACATGGAGCCCTTCCTTATTGCACCAACATGGAGCCCTTCCTTTTTACACCAACATGGAGCCCTTCCTTTTTGCACCAACATGGAGCCTTTCCTTCACAGTTGAGGGGTAGCGTGTCTGAAATGAAACCAGATCTTGAAAACCCCCCAAGTAGAGAGAAAAGTCGCCTCGTGTCACCTATGACACAAGGGTTAATACAATGCCTATGAAGTTTTGTACAATGGATGGATGTTGAGGGACTGCTTATTGTAAAAATACAAGGATGGTTTAATTACGATGGGAAGTGTATAGAAATAGACAGGGAACTGCTAATCCTAACCCTAAAATAACCTGAAAGGAATGTTGACGTAACCAATAATGCTGAGCTAGGAGAGCGTAGGAAGAATGGCTTGGAGAATTGATTAGCTCCACCAAAGACAATATTGCAGTGTAAATAAATAATGATCTATCAATTTCAAATGCACCCATCTTATTGGGCCAGGGGAACAGCTGCTGTCTCCCAGAGCCCAGAGAGAGCCTCTCGAGGTGCAGCATCTGTTTAGGGAGGTGGGGGCCTGGGGGGGGGGGGCTCTCTCTGGTGTGTAGGCATCAGGAGACAACTGTGTGCCTAACTTGTTTATCAACAGATGGCGTGGATCATTTTATATATCAAAAAAATTGGTTTGGGATTTATATTTGTCAATTAAGCATTTCTCATGACGACAGTTTGGTGCTGGTGAGCTTTACAGCAATGTTTAACTCTGTAATGGAAGGCGGCTTTGCAGTTTGATTTATTGTAAGATTACATCGGTCTTGTTGATAAACCCCATCTAATCATGTATTTGTGATGTGTGTTTTGGTTTCTCTTCCTCCTAAGTATGAAGGTATTACAAATGTTAGCCTCCGAGCTAATTTCCTCACACAGCTGTTGTCTAATTCTGACATTTGGACAGGGTTCAGTGTCCCATGCCAAATGTAGGCCCTGTGGGCCCTTTAGAAACGTTAGTGGCATCAGTGCTCCATTTATATGACAGTGCAAAACAACCAGGTGTTTGCAAATTCTAGTCATGATAGAAGTAAGGCAGCAGGAACGGTTTGTTTAAAGGTTCAACATTTCACAGTCCTTACTTAATATCACAAAAGTACCCTGTAAATTTGCAGCTCTCAATATCTTCAAAAGCGTTATTGGAGGAGAGAATATTTTACCACAGAGTTATAACTTCAGACACTGCATTACTCTGAGGAAGTAACAGATGTTCGAGATCGGTGTCCTCTATCCTCATTGCCACATGGCCTGAAAATGTCCATTGACAAAGCAGGCAGCAGCTCTCACATTGCAGGAGGATGCTGGCTGACTACCTCTTGGCTTATAGGAGCCATAAACCAATTAGGCTTCCTGATGTCCATCAGTGGGCAGGGACCAGTACTGCACAGCTCTGTCTGTCTGAGCTGCCTAGCCACCACAGACACATACCTCTGGGCCATCTTTTTTTAGTTCAGTCAGTCGGTCAATCGCTCACTTACTCACTCACTCACTTACGCAGTCACTCACGCAGTCACTCACTCACTCACTCACTCATGATTACTGTGTCTAAGACTAATCGCACCCCATTGAGTAGCTTCTATACACAGTAATGTGATGCCACAACGGATGAATCCCAAATCAACACAGCTTTCCAGTAGTAGTCATATGGGAATGGTGCCAAACAAGAGGGAAAGCTGTGTAGGAGTAACTTTTGCTCTTACCAATCTGTCACATAAAATACAATTGTATTCAAATCAAATCCAATTTTATTGGTCAAATACACATGGTTAGCAGATGTTAATGCGAGTGTAGAGAAATGCTTGTGCTTGTAGTTCCGACAGTGCAGCAATATCTAACAAGTAATCTAACAATTCCCCAACAACTACCTAATACACACAAATCTAAAGGGGTGAATGAGAATATGTACATATAAGTATATGACCGAGCAGCATAGGCAAGGTGCAATAGATGATATAAAATACAGTATATACATGTGATATGAGTAATGTAAGATGTGAAAACATTATTATAGTGGCATTATTTAAAGTGGCATTGTTTAAAGTGACTAGTGATCCATTTATTAGAGTGGCCAGTGATTGGGTCTCAATGTAGGCAGAAGTTTCTCTGAGTTAATGATTACTGTTTAGCAGTCTGATGAACTTGAGATAGACACTGTTTTTCAGTCTCTCAGTCCCAGCTTTGAAGCACCTGTACTGACCTCGCCTTCTGAAATCAAATCAAATGTTATTTGTCACATACACATGGTTAGCAGATGTTAATGCGAGTGTAGCGAAATGCTTGTGCTTCTAGTTCCGACAATGCAGTAATAACCAACAAGTAATCTAACTAACAATTCCAAAACTACTGTCTTATACACACAAGTGTAAGGGGATAAAGAATATGCACATAAAGATATATGAATGAGTGATGGTACAGAGCAGCATAGGCAAGATACAGTAGATGGTCTCGAGTACAGTATATACATATGAGATGGGTATGTAAACAAAGTGGCATAGTTTAAAGTGGCTAGTGATACATGTATTACATAAAGATGCAGGAGATTATATAGAGTACAGTATATACGTATACATATGAGATGAATAATGTAGGGTATGTAAACATTATATTAGGTAGCATTGTTTAAAGTGGCTAGTGATATATTTTACATAATTTCCCATCAATTCCAATTATTAAAGTGGCTGGAGTTGAGTCAGTGTGTTGGCAGCAGCCACTCAATGTTAGTGGTGGCTGTTTAACAGTCTGATGGCCTTGAGATAGAAGCTGTTTTTCAGTCTCTCGGTCCCAGCTTTGATGCACCTGTACTGACCTCTCCTTCTGGATGATAGCGGGGTGAACAGGCAGTGGCTCGGGTGGTTGTTGTCCTTGATGATCTTTATGGCCTTCCTGTGACATCGGGTGGTGTAGGTGTCCTGGAGGGCAGGTAGTTTGCCCCGGTGATGCGTTGTGCAGACCTCACTACCCTTTGGAGAGCCTTACGGTTGTGGGCAGAGCAGTTGCCGTACCAGGCGGTGATACAGCCCTCCATAATGCTCTCGATTGTGCATCTGTAGAAGTTTGTGAGTGCTGTTGGTGACAAGCTGAATTTCTTCAGCCTCCTGAGGTTGAAGAGGCGCTGCTGCGCCTTCTTCACGATGCTGTCTGTGTGGGTGGACCAATTCAGTTTGTCTGTGATGTGTATGCCGAGGAACTTAAAACTTACTACCCTCTCCACTACTGTTCCATCAATGTGGATAGGGGGGTGTTCCCTCTGCTGTTTCCTGAAGTCCACAATCATCTCCTTAGTTTTGTTGACGTTGAGTGTGAGGTTATTTTCCTGACACCACACTCCGAGGGCCCTCACCTCCTCCCTGTAGGCCGTCTCGTCGTTGTTGGTAATCAAGCCTACCACTGTTGTGTCGCCTGCAAACTTGATGATTGAGTTGGAGGCGTGTGTGGCCACGCAGTCGTGAGTGAACGGGGAGTACAGGAGAGGGCTCAGAACGCACCCTGATGGGGCCCCAGTGTTGACGATCAGCGGGGTGGAGATGTTGTTGCCTATCCTCACCACCTGGGGGCGGCCCGTCAGGAAGTCCAGTGCCCAGTTGCACAGGGCGGGGTCGAGACCCAGGGTCTCGAGCTTGATGACGAGCTTGGATGGTAGCGGTGTGAACAGGCAGTGAATCGGGTGGTTGTTGTCCTTGATGATCTTTTTGGCCTTCCTATGACATCGGGTGCTGTAGGTGTCATGGAGGGCCGGTAGTTTGCCCCGGTGATGCGTTGTGCAGACCTCACCACCCTCTGGAGAGCCTTGCGGTTGAGGCTGTGATACAGCCTGAAAGGATGCTCTCGATTGTGCATCTGTAAAATTTTATCAGGGTATTGGATGACAAGCCAAATTTCCTCAGCCGCCTGAGGTTGAAGAGGCGCTGTTGCACCTTTTTCAGTTTGTCTGTGATGTGTACGTCGAGGAACTTAAAACTTCCCACCTTCTCCTCTGCTATCCCTTCGATGTGGATGTGGATGTGGATGGGGTGGGGGGTTGCTTCCTCTGCTGTTTCCTGAAGGTGACAGGTTGTGAGTGGTTGTTTTTCTGACACCACACTTCGAGTGCCCTCACTTCCTCCCTGTAGGCTGTCTCAGCGTTGTTTGTAATCAAGCCTATTACTGTGTCGTCTGCAAACTTGATGGTTGAGTTGGAGGCGTGCATGGCCACGCAGTCTTGGGTGAACATGGAGTACAGGGGGGAGCTGAGCACGCACCCTAGTGGTGCCCCAGTGCTGAGGGTCAGGGTATATGTCACATACATGTGTTTAGCAGAGGTTATTGCAGGTGTAGTGAAATGCTTGTGTTTCTAGCTCCAACAGTGCAGCAATATTTACAAGTAATATCTAACAACACACAATCTACAGTAAAGGAATGGAATAAAGAATATATAAATATTTGGATGAGCAATGTCAGAGCGGCATAGACTAACATACAGTAGAATTGGACAGAATACAGTATATACACTACTGGTCAAAAGCTTTAGAACACCCTCTCATTCAAGGGTTTTTATTTATGATTATTTTCTACGTTGTTGAATAACAGTGAAGACATCAAAACTATGAAATAACACATATGGAATCATGTAGTAACCAAAAAAGTGTTAAACAAATAAAAAAACAAAATATATTTTTTATTTGAGATTCTTCAAAGTAGCCACCCTTTGCCTTGATGACAGTTTTGCACACTCTTTGCTTTCTCTGAACCAGCTTCACCTGGAATGCTTTGCCGACAGTCTTGAAGGAGTTCCCACATATGCTGAGGACTTGTTGGCTGCTTTTCCTTCACTATGCGGTCTGACTCATCCCAAATTGTGGAGTCCAGGTCATCTGATGCAGCACTCCATCACTCTCCTTCTTTGTAAAATAGACCATACACAGTCTGGAGGTGTGTTTTGGGTCATTGTCCAGTTGAAAAACAAATGATAGTCCCATAATGCCCAAACCAGATGGGATGGTGTATCGCTGCAGAATGCTGTGGTAGCCATGCTTGTTAAGTGTGCATTGAATTATAAATAAATCACAGACAGGGTCACCAGCAAAGCACCCCCACATCATAACACCTCCTCAATGCTTTACGGTAGGAAATACACATGTGGAGATCATCCATTCACCCGTGCCAGATGGAACCAAAAATCTCCAATTTGGAATCCAGACCAAAGGACAGATTTCCACCGTTCTTATGTCCATTGCTGGTGTTTTGTAGTGGTTTCTTTGCAGCAACTCGACCATGAAGGCCTGATTCATGCAGTCTCCTCTGAGCAGTTGATGTTGAGATGTGTCTGTTACTTGAAATCTGTGAAGCTTTTATTTGGGCTGTAATTTCTGAGGCTGGTAACTCTAATGAACGTGTCCTCTGCAGCAGAGGTAACTCTGGGTCTTCCTTTCCTGTGGCGGTCCTCACGAGAGCCAGTTTCATCATAACTCTTGATGGTTTTTGCAACGGCACTTGAAGAAACTTTTAAAGTTCTTGAAAATTTCCGCATGGACTGACCTTCATGTCTTAATGTTTTGATGGAGTGTTGTTTCTCTTTGCTTATTTGAGCTGTTCTTGCCATAATATGGACTTGGTCTTTTATTAAATTGGGCTATCTTCTGTATACCATTCCTACCGTGTCACAACACATGTGATTGACTCAAACGCATTAAGAAGGAAAGCAATTCCACAAATTCACTTTTAAGAAGGCACACCTGTTAATTCCTCATGAATCTGGTTGAGAGAATACCAAGGGTGTGTAAAGCTGTCATCAAGGCAAAGGGGGGCTATTTGAAGAATCTGTTTAACACTTTTTTGGTTACTACATGATTCCAAATTTGTTATTTCATAGTTTTGATGTCTTCACTATTATCCTGCAACGTAAAAAATAGTAAAAATAAAGAAAAACCCTTGAATGGGTAGGTGTTCTAAAACTTTTGACCGGTAGTGTACATATGAGATGAGTAATGCAAATATTATTAAAGTGACTAGTGTTTCAATTATTAAAGTGGCCAGTGATTTCAAGTCAATGTATAGGGCAGCAGTGATGTGCTTCTGAAGTCTCCTCCTGCACCCTAACTGATTATAGGCCAACCTATTTAATTTTACCTTTATTTAATTAGGCAAGTCAGTTAATTAAGAACAAATTCTTATTTTCAATGACGGCCTAGGAACAGTGGGTTAACTGCCTGTTCAGGGGAAGAATGATTTGTACCTTGTCAGCTCGGGGATTTGTGTGTGTGTGTGTGTGAGCAAGTGTGTGAGCAAGTGTGTGCCATAGCCACAACCTCAGCCAGTGTGAACATTTGCCTTGTGGAATGAATTCCCAGGAATGCCTAACCTGCGCCAGCTGTTGGAGACAAGCTACCTTTGCCAACAGTGCCGGCTCTGCCCACTGGATCATCAGTTCCAGCACTTCCATCTGTATAATTTGTACCAATTCTCTCTGCATCTGGAACTTCAATAGAAAGCCTTCCAACAATGCTGGCCATGGCTAGCCTGCCAACTGTGCCAGATGTTTGAGCTGTAAACCCCAGGCTAAATTCATGTATTTCTCTGCTCATCATTTGGGACTGGTAAATTGCAAATGATTTTAGCTTTCTCCACAACAAACCATCTATCAACGGGGAGACTTCAGTTGATGTTGGTGGTTGAAGGCTATTAGGAAGAGGTGGGAGGCAGATGGGCCTTTTATGAGGCCTGGCTCACTGTGAGGAGCCTTAGATTTCAACTTCAGATGTGTTGGAGTGGGTTTGTAAGGATAAAGGGATTCTAAGGTATTGAGGCTTATATAATTAACATCTTGCCTGGTCTTACAGTAATCCTCATGAGACATGCCAATTTATGGAAAAACAGGTTATGGCAAAAACTGAGTCAGAAAATTAGCTTCATCATCTGCATCATTTAAGGTATTGGTTGGATTGGGGTAGGTTTTACTGTGGTGCCCACCAAAGTGGCATCTGCCAGGGTTTATCGGCATGGGCTTCATCTGCAGGGCGGCACATGGCTTAGAGCCTCCTCACAGATGGTGAGAACCTCCCGGGCCGGACATCCTGCATGGGACTACCATCTACTGCATGGCAACCATTATCCACTGTCAAATGACACCGACGTCAACAAACTCTGGGATGTTTTTTACTCTCCAAAATTTGGCAAGGTGGTCATGGGTGGGTGATTCCAAAATGTGCGATCTAATGATAATGATCAGGTGTCACGATCGTCATAATGATGAAACCAAGGCGCAGCGTGAATAGAGTTCCACATATTTTGAATGAACTGAAACTCACCAAAACACCAACCAACTGAACCGTGACGCTACTAGTGTGCACACAGGCACCTAACTGTAGACAAGATCCCACACCAGAAAGTAGGAAAAAGGGCTACCTAAGTATGATCCCCAATCAGAGACAACGATAAACAGCTGTCTCTGATTGGGAACCATATCAGGCCGACATAGAAATACAAAACCCCTAGAAGAACAAAACTAACCCTAGATGAACAAAACTAACCCTAGATAAACAAAACTAGAATACCCACTCTGGTCACACCCTGACCTAACCAAAATATAAAGAAAAAACAGAGATATATAAGGTCAAGGCGTGACAGCAGGTCATTTGCTTCATTTGTTTAAGTTATAAAACAATGCCAGTAAAATGAGAATAAAGTATTGTTTCAAAACATGAATAATGTGTCAAAACATGTTATCTACTGTTCCATGTCGCAAGCATATTTCTGGGAAAATTGCCAAGAGACATTGCGATCACATTGCTACAACAGTATTCAGTGGCTTTGCAGCATGGTCATATCATCCATCTATATCAACCAATGGATACCTCTTTTCTCTGTCTCTCTATAGCACAATCACAGTGTAAGAGGTAGTGTCACTATTTTCAATATTGTTCTTTGGTAAATCAACATTTGAAAATGTTTTATTTGACTCAAGAGAGGTTATAACACAGATAAATTGTTGTCTGGCAGCTGTACTCCCTCGCGTCTCATTCTTACAAAAACAGACACTTGTTTCCAAGTTTGCATTAAGATTTTAGGAAGATTGCCCTAGCTCCCCCAAGGACACCGTAGGCCACTGTAAAAATGCCTTGAGGGGGACCAAAGACAAACAATGAAGACATCAAGACAGCGACAGAATCACCCCAGAGGGGAGTGATGGTGGTAGGAGGAACGGATGTTATCCAGCTGTTGAAAACCAAACACAGTCTGGATGTCGAGATGAGTGTACCACAGACACTATTCCCCAGTGACAAGTCATAATGGCCCCACAGGAACCACAAAGTCAACAATGTTCCTAAAACGCAACAGAGGATAATATAGAAGAATGTGAAGGACTGGGGGCGTTCCAGCTGTGTGTGTTAGTGTAGAGGAAGTCTCATCCAGCCGTGTTGACTTATGAGACAGATGCCTCACTGGGCACAGACATCAGTTCAACGTCTAGTTTTGATTTGCATTTAGTTGTTACCTAACTTAAATTCAATGTGAAATCAACAAAATATTTCACAATGTCATTGGAGTTGATGACTCCAATGACGAAGTGCCCTTACGTTGATGACATTTATTAAGTCTGTTTTGGAATGGGTGGCCAGTAATAAACTGAACGTCTCTTAAACTAAGAGCATTGTATTTGGTACAAATCATTCCTTAAGTGCTAGACCTCAGCTGAATCTGGTATTGAACGGTGTTGCTGTTGAACATGTTGAGGAGACTAAATTACTTGGCATTACTTTACATTGCAAACTGTCATGGTCAAAACATATAGATTCAATGGTTGTAAAGATGGAGAGGTCAGGCTGTAATAAAGAGATGCTCTGCTTTTTTGACACCACACTCCAAAAGCAAGTCCTGCAGCTCTAGTTTAGTCTCATCTTGATTATTGTCCAGTCGTGTGGTCCAGGGCTGCAAGGAAAGACCTAGTTAAGCTGCAGCTGGCCCAGAACAGAGCGGCATGTTTTGCTTTTCATTGTAATCAGAGTGCTGATATAAATACTATATATGCCAGACTCTCTTGGCTGAGAGTTGAGGAGAGACTGACTGCATCACTTCTTCTTTTTATAAGAAATACGAACGTGTTGAAAATCCCAAATTGTTTGCATAGTCAACTTACACACAGCTCTGACACACACACTTATCCCACCAGACATGCCACCAGGGGTCTTTCCACAGTCCCCAAATCCAGAACAAATTCAAGAAAGCGTACAGTATTATATAGAGCCATTATTGCATGGAACTTCCTCGATCTCATATTGCTCTAATAAACAGCAAACTTGGTTTCAAAAAACAGATGAAGCAACACTTCACGGCACAACGCCTCTCCCCTATTTGACCTAGATAGTTTGTGTGTATGCACTGATATGCAGGCTACTTAAAGTAACAGAGCGGTGCAATAAAGGATTCACATTAAAGTAACAGAGCGGTGCAATAAAGGATTCACATTAAAGTAACAGAGCGATGCAATAAAGGATTCACATTAAAGTAACAGAGCAATGCAATAAAGGATTCACCTTAAAGTAACAGAGCGATGCAATAAAGGATTCACATTAAAGTAACAGAGCGATGCAATAAAGGATTCACATTAAAGTAACAGAGCGGTGCAATAAAGGATTCACCTTAAAGTAACAGAGCGGTGCAATAAAGGATTCACATTAAAGTAACAGAGCGATGCAATAAAGGATTCACATTAAAGTAACAGAGCGGTGCAATAAAGGATTCACCTTAAAGTAACAGAGCGGTGCAATAAAGGATTCACATTAAAGTAACAGAGCGATGCAATAAAAGATTCACAATAAAGTAACAGAGCGGTGCAATAAAGGATTCACATTAAAGTAACAGAGCGATGCAATAAAGGATTCACATTAAAGTAACAGAGAGATGCAATAAAAGATTCACATTAAAGTAACAGAGCGGTGCAATAAAGGATTCACATTAAAGTAACAGAGAGATGCAATAAAGGATTCACCTTAAAGTAACAGAGTGGTGCAATAAAGGATTCACATTAAAGGAACAGAGCGATGCAATAAAGGATTCACAATAAAGTAACAGAGCGATGCAATAAAGGATTCACATTAAAGTAACAGAGCGATGCAATAAAGGATTCACATTGAAGTAACAGAGCGATGCAATAAAGTTGATGTGTCTTCATTCTTTTCCTGTGCCTGCCATCACCCAAGTAGCAACTTGACACTTGGCTTGGTTCCTGCCATCACCCAAGT
The DNA here is from genome assembly GCF_036934945.1 of Oncorhynchus masou masou. Lineage (NCBI taxonomy): Eukaryota > Metazoa > Chordata > Actinopteri > Salmoniformes > Salmonidae > Oncorhynchus > Oncorhynchus masou. The sequence continues at coordinate 20,480,034 of NC_088235.1, read as the reverse complement.
AGGAACTTGACACATGGCTTGGCTCCCAGACACTGCACCATTGACTAGAGGACCAATGTGAGATGAGATTTGATGGCACCCAGCGGCACAACAGCATGCAGCTGGAAGTGGTGGAAACAGGAGTCATGGGAGAGATCACAGCAGCCTGCTGCCTCAGGGTGTTTGGGGAACCACTGTTAGGATGACACTCCAAATGACTGCTTCAGGTAGCAGCTGCATTGACCAGAGGCAGAGAGATCCAACCACTGACTTGTCCAGAAGTCACTGTGTCTGGCACTGACTCTGTAGATGGACATTAGATAACATTGATGAAACAGTATATTAAGATTGGTTGTAGTTTAGGGATACACAGCTCTCCACATCTATCTTTCACTGATGGGTGGCTCCCCATAATCATATTGTGCCAATCTGCAGAATATACAGTCGTCATAGTAATGTTTGATTTGATGTGTCAGTGTGCTATGTGAGAAATAGGGAGTATTCGGTAATACCTAGCTTACCGACAGGAGCTGTCCAACAGCTCAGCTCACATGCCATAGCAACCAAATAGGACCCAGCTATCTGGGTAAACATATAATAGGACCCAGCTATCTGGGTAAACATATAATAGGACCCAGCTATCTGGGTAAACATATAATAGGACCCAGCTATCTGGGTAAACATATAATAGGACCCAGCTATCTGGGTAAACATATAATAGGACCCAGCTATCTGGGTACACACATAATAGGACCCAGCTATCTGGGTAAACACATAATAGGACCCAGCTACCTGGGTAAACACATAATAGGACCCAGCTATCTGGGTAACATATAATAGGACCCAGCTATCTGGGTAAACATATAATAGGACCCAGCTATCTGGGTAAACACATAATAGGACCCAGCTATCT